>NC_083357.1:116596075-116743575 GCF_030254825.1 Meriones unguiculatus
ATGTCCTTCAGGTCCGAGTGTCTTTTCCTCCAGAGTGGGAACAAAATAAGTTTATCAGAGTGCTCTTACCTACTTCATGAGCCTACAGCGCCTTCCTCTAATTATTCTTCACACCGTTCTTGTTCATTTTGTTCACAGTTGTAGAGTTATATAAACACACATATTTACATATATGCAAATATGCATGCCTATACACATAACTGTCTCATCCTCTTTTTCTTCTACCAGGTTTTAAGCCATGAAGAAGTGAAACCTTATTCAACCTATTACCACATGGAGGTTTGACATTTGGGCCCATGGAAGCAGAGATCAATGAATAATTCTTGGTTGGTATTAAAGGGAGAAGTTACCAAAATAGATGTTCCATTGTCACTGTTACAATGTATCTGACAGAAACAGCTTAAGGAAGAAAGGCTTCTTGTGGCTTGTAGTTTCAGGGAGTTCAGTCATGGCAGGGAAGGATGGAGCAGAGCAGTCAGTGTTGAGATGGGCCAGGGAACAGACCCCGAATACAATCTCAGTTTCCTTCCTCCTGCTTCTCCTTCTATTCTGCCCAGATCCCCAGCCCATGGATGGTGTTGGCTGCATTCAGAGTGGGTTTTCTGCCTTCATTAATTACCCGTGGAAACGCCTTGACACAATTACCCAGGTATGCCCCCCCCCAATGATGCTGTGTCCAGCCAGGACAACTATCACGTTCCCTACGTGCGGTTTGCTGGTGTGAAGTAGGATGTGTTCGTAGAAACAGATTCCTCATTCCCAGGCTGCCGACATGGTTAGTGCTGTCCAGTGAGCCACGGCTCACGGCCCACTTGTAGGTCACAGGGAAGCAGCCGACTCCACAGTGCTCTGTGTTGCAAGGCTGGGAGGTTAGATCTATTCAGTGCATTTTGAGGTACAGCATTTCCAGCATTTTCCAGTATTTTTTGTATTAGGATGCAACCCATAACCAGTGGGGTACTTATGTATTTAAATAAAATAAACAGTACACATGTGTGTTGCATGCACACGTAGGATCCCCTGCCCTTTACAACAGGATACATAATCTTTTCTCCTCTTCCTCTTATTTAACAAGTTGCCTAGCCAGGGAGAGAGGAAGGGTTGTTTTTGGCTGTTGGTGTTTTTGTTATTTGTTAAGTTTGTTTTGGGTTTGTTTCTGATTCATTAATCAGATCTGTCGCAGAACCTGAGGCCTCCATCCTGGTTCCAGAAGGCTCAGTTACAGAATAAGCTTTTCCTGCCCCCTTGTGGCTGCCTGGTGAAAAACTTTTTCAAGTTTTAGACTTTCTTAAATTACTTTTTTCCATTTTTCTTTGAGCAGTTTATAGATATTTACAATGTATCTTGGTGATAATTGTCCCACTGCCCCTTCTAACTCTTCCCAGCTTCCCCACGTTGTGTGCTTCCCCAACACTTCCCAGCCTCTTCCTTTTTTCCGGAAGAGGTCTGATCAGCGCTGCACATATGTAAGAGTGCACCATCGATCCGAGTGTAGGCAAACGAGTAGGGGCCACGTCCCTGAATGAAATTCACTCTCACCCTCCAGCATCCTTCACCTGCCAATAACGGTTCAGCTAAAACAAGGGCTCGCGCCATGCAACCTAATAAGTTCCTACCCCCGCCCGCCATGCTTGCATTTTGACTGGCTTGCTCTTGTGTGGGTCATATGCAGACAACCAGAGCTGCTATGAGTTTAAAATGCAATGAATCTGTCACATCAAAAGTGCTTCTTTCTGTGGTAATTCCTTTTTCTACCTCCTCTTCAATGGAGGAAGTGTACCACAGAGGTCCCATTTAAGACTGAGCGAGGCAATTTTGATGGAACTATATCAAGAAGGCCGTATGAGATTGTGCTTTAGTTACCAAGCCCTGACGACTATTCTTTCAGTCGGAGGAAAGTATCAATTTTCTCCTTATCAGTGTCTGGTCTTTGAGGTACTAACATTGGGCCCAGCGTTTCCCTAGTTTCAGCTAGGGAAGTGCTATACAGCTAAGCAATATCCCCAACTCACTGTCTGAATTTTTTATACTAAATATTGTCTACCTTTATGATGGAAAATATTTTAAATGCCTCTTCTAACAATGACCTTTAGAAAGGTGTTAGTCTGTGCTATAAAATGAGCATTAAAAATAAGTTTTAAAGTAAGGTAAAACAGGTCATAACACAGAAGAAACAATATAAAACATTAATAACATAATAAATAACTTCTGTGCAGTTTGGAAATTTGGATAAAAGATTATTCTGTGGACCAAGTAGTCTCTCTAAAACTGTCATCAACCTACTTTCTAACACAGTCAGTCAAATAAATATTTCAAATCGAGTAACATAAAACACATAAGGTTCCCATCTTAAAAGTGTTTCTTGATAGCTTTATGCTTGTCTCATTTTGACAAACATGAAGATCTGAGTGAGTTCTCTCCTCCCTACAGATTCTTAGCCAATATTCACAAAGAATTTTCTTAAGATTTTTATCTTGTGTATTTCACATGACAAAACAATCATTTACCTTTCATTTACAAATATTATAAGATGAAAGAAAACATGGTGGAAAAGGCATGAATAAGGGATAAGCATCACTAGAATATTTGAAAAAAACATTGGGAATTATATTATTGTGTTTTCTTACAATTGCATATAATACACGTTTATGTGTGTACATAGCATATATATTATACTATATTTTATATACAGATAATATGTATATATATATATATAAACACACACATATATATATTGAGTTTACATCTGAGGAGACAATGCTCTCCACAGATCATAGACTATTTAATAAAGCCCCAATGTCAAGCCCAATGTCAAGCATGGGAAACCTTCTTTATGAGTTATCAGTCAGAGGAATCCAGAAGACCCCAAAATTACACCAACTTTGCTGTTGTCCTTGGTGCCTTCCAGGGACAGAAGGTGAGAGCCTGTTGCTGAAGGTAGGAAGCAGTTTGGACACAATGCTTGGGAGAATCAATCTGTATCTAAACTACAATCCTCTTCCCTGACAGCTAGCTCTCTTAGTATCTGAAGGAGCATGTAAGGTGCCAAGGGAAAATAGCAATCAATAGCTCTAGCCAGCTGTAGCACCTATGAACCATGACAGTGATTAGAACAGCAAGATAATATGGAAGGTGCAGTAGGGGCACTTACAGCATGGGGGAAACACCCACCTAATCACACTTAAGTAGGAGAATTCATTCCTGACACTGTAAGCTGAGCCAGCCACCTATGGTAGTGAGGCCAGAGAACCTAGAGGAGAATCCACTTGTATCTGTAGTTCTCACCCTGTGCTAGTCAGGTGCTCTAGGCTGGAGGTTCTCAGCCTTTCTAAGGACCCTTTCATACAGTTCCTCATGCTGTGGTGACCCGTCCACCATAAAATTATTTTTGTTGCTACTTCATAACTGTAGTTTACCCTTATGATTCATAATAGAAATTTCTGACGTTTCTGATAGTCTTGTGTGACTCCTGTGAAAGGCTTGGTTATCCCCCCAAGGGGATTTTGACCCACAGGTTGAGAACCACTGCTGCAGCACAGAACTTATAGAAGTGAGCGTGTGTGTGTGTGTGTGTGAGAGAGAGAGAGAGAGAGAGTAGAATGGCTTACAGGTTGTGGTCTAGCAAGTCCAACAATTGCTGTCTACCAACAGAAAGTCCAATAATCCAGTAGTTGTTCAGTCCATGGGGCTGGATATCTCAGCTGGTCTTCAGTATACACCAGAATTCCAAAAAAGTAGGCTGCAGTGCAGTGAAGAAATAGACTAGCTAGCAGATATGAGAGCAAGCAGGCAGAGAGAGTGAGAGCTTCCTTCTCTTATGTTCTTTATAGAGGCAGCCACCAGATGGTGTGGCCCAGGTTAAAGGTGGATCTTCCCATCCCAAAAAATCTGGGTTCAAGGAGTATCATCCTACCTCAAAAGATCTGGGTTAAAGTGGGCCTTCCCACTTGAAATTATTTAAGAAAAAATTCCTCACAGGTGTACCCAGCAGTTGCTTGGGTTCTGGTAGATTCCAGATGTCGTCAAGTTGACAAGAATACCCATCACAAGCCTGTCCCTTGTCAACCCAAACATAATTATATCTCCGCATGTCAATACTTCATGTCCAAATGAAAACAGTAACCAGGTAACAATTATGTCTAACTTGATATAACTATACCCCTAGGCCATGTACTTTTACAAACACAAGGTTTAGAGTAGGTGGAAATTTCTCTTGAGGGACACTCCTTTGGAGTCTTCAGTACTATGCATTCTATAGTTCCTCTATTCACAGCAAGCATCGCAGAAGGTCTAGGCTCTTTTCCTGAAGGAGTGAACCAAATCTTACTTCCTAAAGGGACTGTGCCCTTCATCATCCTGCCTGGATTAGGTTGTTGTGGTTTTCCATTGACTTTAACAAGGACATGGTAGCACCAAGAGGTGTTCTGAAGGATCTCCTGCTCTCCTAGCAGAATCTTTCTTACCTCCATTGTGAAGAAGCAATCCAGTTCCCCTGGGCAATCTGGATCAATCACCCCTCCTAACACTGTTATTACTTTCTTCCCCTGTTGGCTTAGGGGCTTCAATGAGTTCTTTGTTCAGAAGCAATATTGCCTAGAATGCCATGGCAGTAGATAAGGCATTCTTTAAGTCCACACATGGTAATTTTGGAAGAAGCATTATTGCAGAGGAGGCCAATTCATATCCAAAATAAGTAAGGTCAAAGCAATGCCTTTTCCACTGTCTTCCCTTCACTGGTGTCTGCCAGGGTTGTCCCAGAAAGGACTGTAAAGCTGCAGCTGCCCGCTTGTGGGTGATGCCCACATACCACGCAGAACCATCGGTACACCGGGCCCTGATTTCTCTTCTTCAGTCCATTGGTCACACAGCATACCACAGGAGAGAAGTGGAAGCCTCTGGTTTCTTTGAAGGCTCAGTTTTGTCATGTGATGTTTTGCTGCAGGCTGGGTATGTGCATGTTGGAGTTTTGCTGGAGGCTGGGTTGTGAGAGGGCATTTACTACCAATAGACACATTCCATGTACTAGGATATGTATTAATCTGCCCAAACATGGACACTACGTCTGGCATAACTGTAATTGTAGTCACTACCTGATTGAGTTTTTGAGAGCCAGCTTGTCATTCTCCACAATCCTGTCTTCTTCAAGCAGGAGACCCTGCTTTAATATATATGGCGGAGCTAGATCAGGGCAGACACCCAAAGCCAACCTCTGGCCTCCCGCACGCTAGCACACATACCCACAAACATGCTCAAATGCATCCACAGGCATAAACATGTGGCAAAATTTGTGTTTATTATTGGCTTTCCCACCCTCCAGGCCCAGCACAGCCGGAGGCAGTGTACGACTCAGTGAAGACTGCTTGAAAGTTATACAAACAGCTCCATCCTTGCTGACCTCAGTGTCGCTGGTGATTCAAAATGAAATGCACACCCATCCTCTGGAATCATGAATGATTTGCACCCCAAAATCTCCAAAGCTTCTTTAAGAGAAACAGCTCGTGCTGTGTTTACTGAAAACACTGATCACTGAGCGAGGCGGGACCCTGAAAACCGACTTCAGTGATTTGCCTGACAGTTCCTGCCACTCCTGCTGCCTGCTAGCATCCTGAGACACAACCATAGGTAAATGCTGTACAGCTGAGTTTTTAAATCTTACTTAGTCGTATGCATGGCGTTCCAAACAGAAATTTCATGTCAATCAGAGCATCAGCTTTTGAGAAAGTAAAAGTTTCAGAGGCTCTGAAACTCAATTAGTCATTTTTTTTTAAATCACAGAAGGGTGGTAAGATACCATGTGTGGAAGCTTGAATGAGAAAGCCCCACACAGACTCACACATTTACACACTTGTCTCCTGGCTGGTTGTGCAGTTTTGGGAGATGATGAAAGTTTTAAAACCTGAAGCCTCACAGAGCACAAACCTCACTGTGAGAGCCGAGTTCCTCGCCCTGTGGCCCTTCAGTACAGTTCCAGGGTGGGGTGATCCCTCCAACCACAACATTATGCCTGTTGCTACTTCATAACTGTAACTTTACCACTGTTATGAGTCACAATGTAAGTATTTTGGGAGAGAGGTCTACAAAGGGGTCGGTAGCCTTGCCCACATCCTGTTTCTTTTCTCTGCCTCTGGCAGGAGGTGAAGACGGGATCTCCCGGCTTCCTCCTCCAGCTGCCGTCACTTCCCTGCAACTGTGGACATCTGGCACTCAGGAACCAAAATTCCAAATTCCTTCTTTAAGTCACCTTTGGGGTTTTATCACACGACAGAACAGTAACTAATTCTCCGTGTGAATAGGAGTGGTGTAGAAGAGACGTTTCTTACGGTGAAGGCACGAATCTTTGCCCATGGAAAATCGGGAAAGCTACAGGGATGAAGTCATTAGCAGTTAATAAACCACCTGTGTGTGCGTATGTGCCTGTGTGCACACCTGCACATGGTGTAAAATGTGGAGATCTCATGCTAAACATTATAGACTGTGGCCACAAGGTGGTGACACAACATAATCTTTATTTTTCTCACGCTAGTAAAGCTAAAAGGAAAATGAATCAGGTTGTAAATCAAGGCAATTGTGTTCCTAGGCCCTGAGAGGCCTTTGATCTTCTGTCTTCTTGGAATACAATGCTAACTCTGACCTGATATGTAGTACAAAAATATGCTTGTCAGGAAAAGCATTTATTTTATGAAAATTGTTGTCTCTTTTTATTTTTTTATTTTTTTGCTTCTCATCTTTTATGCTCGTGTTTAATCTAAGAATACTGTGGAATGTTTAAGAAGTGTTTCATAACAGCTTTTTTCTTGCCACTGTGACTTCCCATGGTTAGGTTTCTAGAATATACTGACATCCAGCATGACTTGCTGAATGCTAATATGCATGAGCTGTGTCTGTGAAATATCTGTATTCAGCCAAACTGCAGTTACACAGCTTCAGCTCTGTAAGGTGTGTGAAGTCAGCGTTTAAACAGACTTTATTCTTTTTCAGGGCCAGCATTCCTGCCTGATGAACTTATCTACCTATGACAAACCAAACCGCATTCTCCATGTAACATGTGGTTACAGGCAGTCATGAATAAGGGTGTGAGTGTGTGTGCGCGCATGTGTGTGTGCGTGTGTGTACATGTGGCAGGTTATCACATAGGAATGTATTCACATTATATAACATCTTACTGAGCAGAAGTGCAGAGGGAAAAAGCGGGGGAGAAGCTATTGACACTCCTAGATCCCAGACCTGAAGGACTGACGCTGAAAGGCTCATTCAGCACCAAACATCAGGAAACCAAGATCTTAGCAGCCAGGTGCTTCAGGACACACACACACACACACACACCAAAAAAAAATGCATTTTTTTAAACTATATGAAAACAAACTCAGCCCCATTTTTTTTTCAAGCAAGTCAAGAATCACACCGCACGGGACTGCTTTCCAACAGCAGGGGCCAGAAGACAATAAAATCTGTACCTCGGCTTCAGGGAATGATTTCTGTCCTGGCTACCTGAAACAAAGTGGGGAGAAAATGGAATAGAACTCACCAGATAAAAGAAAAAAAAGTTTCTTCACCAGAGTGGGGGAAATAGAAAACTTCCCCCTACTCCTTGGAGGGAAAGGAAATGATGCCTCAAAAGAAGAGCCTTGTTCTTGTGGAGGGTTTGAAGAACGGGGCAGCAGAGAAGAGTCATGAACTCAGTGAACAAAAGTGAAAATAAGGCCTTTTTTTAGCCACACAGAAACAAGAAGGTGTGTGAGCAAGAACTGCAGACACTGTGCTATGTGGGTCAGCTGTGATAACGCTGAGCGTGGCAGGAGCCGTGCAACCCAACTCAAGGAAGAATAAGATGCGGTAGTTGAGCGTACAGGAGAGCTGGTGGAAACCTAAGAACAGATCATGGCAAGAACCTGTAGTTTTCTAAACGTTTAGGATTGCTTTCCTAACACACGAGGCAAACTCCAAGACGAGCTAAAAGATTACAAAGCACAGAATAAAACCGGGAAGGCCAGAGCAGTGCAGCCCATCCTCCTGAACCTCAGAGAAGTCTCGTTTGGCGTGACCCTGTCTGGTGTGGATACCGACGATTCAGCTGAAGTCAGGATGCCGCCTTCTCCCTGCGACAAGCCGTGACAGGCCGCATCACAGGTCTTTTAGTTGCAATAAAGGAATTCTCAAAGCAAACGTGGAGGCTGTTTCCAGAACAGCTTTTTTTTTTTTTTTGTCTGTTTGTTTTCAGTTTTTCAGAAAATATTTCTTTGCAGGCTGAAACAGGTCTGCTAGCTCCTGCCATAAAAGCTTTCGAACATTAGAAAGCCTCTGCCAGAGAACATGAGCATCATTAAAACATCTAAAGATCTTAGCGGTCTGCGTAGGTCGTCCTTACCACTGTAAAATAGCGCACAGTTTCTCAGTAAAAGAAAAAAAACACACGTTGTGACGTCCTCTACCCATGCCTTTTTAATAATTTGATAGAAATAACTCTAGAAATCATGTAAAACCTCTTACTAAGTGCCACTTTCTCTGAGAAGAGTTCTTAAAAATTAATACCATTATAATACAGTAGTCATTTGTATTTTTAAGAATTTAATATTGAAATCGTGACTATGATTAATCCCAAGCTCATATATTTAAGTAAAGTATATTTCTCAAGAAGGATTGTGTTGAATGTGCACATGAATAAGCCAGATACTTCTCAAATTGGTGGCTTTCAATTTTAATGAACTAGAAGATAAACTTCGGTGACCATGTTATTACACCGTCAGACTTACAGATGCAGGCAGGTTCTACTCAGAGTCAGCCTGTGGGTGGCTGCCCCTTCTCTTCCTCGCTGCTTGAATTCTTCGCTACCCCCTTTTTTGTCATGGAAGATCAAATGTCAAGACAGTGTGTTCGATAACAGGCTCCTGAAAAGAGCAGCCATATTGATTATGTCAGTTAATTACTGCTGTGCTCGGGATGTTGAATGTTCCCTGAGAGGTCTGCCTGGTAACAGATGGTCCCTGGGGTTGTACTAATGGGAGATGGAACCCTCGCAAAGAGAGCCCAGTGGGAAAACCCTTATGTCACCAGCAATGAATGTCTTTGAAGACCATAAGGGACTGTGGGATTTTGAGGACTTTGGCTATTTTGGTGTACTGTTTTGAGATGTGACTTTTTATAAAATACACAATTTTTCTCTCATGAGGGAGAACACTTTACCAGGCCAAAAAAAAAAAAAAAAGCCTCATGGAAATGGTGACGGTTTAATTTTTGTTTATTCCTATTTTCGAGTGTATGTGTGTTTTGCTGCATGTGTGTGTGCCTGTGTGCCATGTGCATGGCTAGTGCTCATGGAGATAAGGGGTCATATCCCCTGGAACTGGAGTTAAGGATGGTTGTGAACCACCATGTTGGTGCTGGGAACTGAACCCAGGTCCTCTGCAAGAGCACTAAGTAGCTGCTGAGTCACATCTGCAATCCCTTAAACAACTGATTTTTTTTTCTTTTTTTTCTGAAAGAGGTATCAACTTTTCATCTACCTGGTAAGCCACCCCCATCTTTTCAAAGTGCCTTTGCGGCAGCTCTTCTGGTATTAGGGGGCCCCTCTTGCTATCCTACCAGACCTGGAAAGCCAGCATCTCTGGCACTTAGTCAGATGCTTCAGCTCAGCAGCAAGGACTTCTGCTGGGTTGCTTTTCAGGATATGGCTACTTTCCCATCAAAGCATTGTGGGATGGGGGCCTTGTGTTACCAGAATTCTACAACATGGTTGAAGATTCTTCTACAAAGGGGGAAAAAAGTGTATTGTGGAAAATATATTTCTTTAAAAACTAATTCAAATGCTCTTTAGAGACCTGATGAAGATTCTTCAAAAATGTGGAAATTGCCAAAAATAGGCTGAAAATCTGGTGGACGATATGACAGAACTAGAAGGCTAGCCAAGAGAGAAAGAGATAGAGAGATACACAACAGTCATGTTTCTTAAAAGAAGCTCTGGCTACACACTGGAACCCCGATTAGAACATACTTTACAAGTGTTATATGAGACAGACGCTTTGAGGAAGGCTGGCAGAATTGACAGAAAGCAATAACAATCATTTAAAATGCATAAGGTTTGCATTTGCCTTTCCTTGAAACATCCAATTGACTAAGATTTTGGGTTAGCCAACTGCCCATGATAACATCTGATTCTTGAAAAATGGCCTCTCCTGTTCCAATCCCTCCTGCCTCTCAGCATCTGCTCATTAATAAACAGTGGCGTCTTTGTGCTGAAACACAATAGCCAGTGCAGTAGATTCAGAAGTAGACCATTGAGAGGACTAGGTGATGAAGGATGCCCTCAAACAAGTTATTAGCACCCTTCCAGAAGGAAATGCCGCATTCATCTACCAGATCATGAAAGCATGGTGGGAAGGGCCAGCAGAGAGAGCAGAGAGCCCTCAGGGAGTCCACTGGTGCCGCCTGTGGAATCAGAATAAAGAAGCTGCTGTTGTTTATAAGCTACCAGATAGATATATGTTGCTTTAGTGATCCAAAAAAAAAAGAAGATCACTAATTACGCATTCAAATTTTTCAGTTCTTTATACTGGGCCAAGATCTGAGATGAAAAAAAATGTAAGTTCAGACATGGAGGTGCATCCCTGTGATACTGGTACTGTGGTCCTGGGCGGACCAGGTAGCCCCGGCAACACAATGAATTTGAGGCTAGCCTAAGATATGTGATACCCTCTATCAATACACAGAGAGCGAAAGGAGGAAGAGGAGAAAGGATGTGTCCTGTTTTGTGAAGCTTAAAATTGTTCAAATGTTATGTTTTACCATTTCGTTGAGCCATAAATGTTTACATACATGTTTTCCTTGATTTTTGACCAGCAACTTTATTAGAAGGACTGTAGGCTCCACATTTATATTTTCAGTGCCTTACAAAGTACCTGGAACTTCAGAAGGACAACATATATCTTGAGTGAGCTCAATCAATAAATAAAGCAAAAACCTTCCAAGTTCTTATATCTCTGAGCTTATCTAGATCAATATTATGAAATAATTTGTCAGTTTGTTTCCACTAAACAAACAACTGCATTTGAAGCATTAGCACAACAATGATATTTTTAATTAGAAAAATGGGACTCCATGATCAAACAATTGTTTATTAATTGGGGCATTGTGCATAACAAGGGGCTACTTTTGGAAATTCTTGGCAGTTCCAGAACCAAAGATTAACAATGAAACACACTCACAGCCATGCAGGAGCTTTGCAAGAGTTTGCTCTGCAGAAAAGATAATTTAGGGCGACGGTTCATGCCTAGCAAGGGGGCCTGTTAGACCAAGACCCCTCAAATTTTTGTTTCTTTTTGGTCAGACACTCTCATCCTATAGAATAGCCTGGAACACACACAATTATTCCCTGGGAGAGAATGTGCATTTAAAAAAGTCTTATTCAGCTAAAAAATGCCGACTTCTCATTCCTGCTTAAGGGGGAAAAATGCGCGAAAAGTTGAGTATAGAGTGGTCTTAGGAGACGCCATGGATTTGAGCAAGCCATGGGAAAGCCGTCACTGTCTTCCTGGCTGGTCATCTTGATACCATTGCTTGTGTGTTGCTGTGGACATCAGGATTTCTTTAGCAGATGGCAGTTTCACACTGCCTGTTCCTCAGTGCTACTGGAGCAGGTAGGGGGTAGCATATAGCCATAACTGACTAAAGTACAGTCACCTTACTGGGTTGATTTTCTCAAGAAATGTAAAATATAGACAAGTACAAACAAAAAGTCAAATACCCATGAACCTACTGATCACTTGTTGAAAGTTGTTAATATTTTAATATACTTAATTCAAACATTTTTTGAAAAAGAAATGCACTGTCATTCTGCATAAAACTAGACACTGCTCTGCTTGCTTTTCCTAGTCTACACTGTATCCTTCCCTCTCCAAATGTAGCTTTTCACTGAAATTTCACGTATGTTTTCTAGTATAACAAAAATTGATACATGCATATAAACAAAAACGGCATCCTTATTAAGAATGTAAGCCATCAGCTATTCTGTATCTTTCTTTTACATGCAAAACTTTGGGATCTCTGTGTACGCATACATAGCACTCCTTTTACTGACTATATTGTATTCTGCCAATCTTACTTTCTACAATTTGTTTGGTTCTTCACTTACTGATGGATCTGATTTTCCTACCCCGACCCCATCATAATACATCTTAACTCTTTGTGATGTCCCCGTGTATACAGACATCCTTGTAGACTGGTGCAACTTAAAAAGTGACCTGCCAGACACTGTTAACAGCCATGGTCAGAGAGAAGTCTGGAGAATAAATTCCACTATGTCACAGAGCACAGCTACAGCTCCTCTACAGTTTTACAGTAAGACTTCCTCAAGGGAGGCAGCATGCTTGCGTTTACTCGTGGCTCAGCTCTCTGTCTCTGGACTGAGTGGATAATTCAGAGCACGAATTGAGAATACCACGGTTTCTGGAGGCCCAGAATGAAGGAGGGGAAAGAGTCAGAGGGTCCGACGGCCACCAGCACTCCTTGCTCTCCGGTTGCTAACTGGACACAGCCGAGCAGCTGCCTCCCACTCCTGCCGGCACAGCGGGCAGTTCCTGCAGCCCTGTCTTCCCTCGGTGACTACTGCACCCTCAGCCACCCTTCCTTAAGCAGCTTCAGTCAATCATTTTGTCACAGCAGCAGCAACAGCAAAACAGCAAATGCACGTTCTTCTGATAATTTGGGGCCAACTGGCGGTTTTGAGATTCACTGTAAAACTTCATTTAAGTATATCTGGATAGCTCTAAGTTCTGTGGGGAGATAAGGAAGCTCTGAGGGGAGGCACACAGGGCAGATGAAGGCCGGAGTGAGGGTGGATCACTGACAGGGGCAAGCGAGGCAACAAAGCCTCCCCCAGAGAAAGGGGCAGAAGGATGGCAAAGATGCCCTCTGGCCCAAACAAGTGAATGTGGACAGACCAGTGGGAGCCAAGCCTGGAAACTGCAGCTTCCTCAACTCACCCAGATAACGGCCACCCAAGGCTGCTCCCACACAGACTAGCTAGCCCCTCCCCTGGGCTACACAGAATGGACACGCAGAGGGTGTGGGTGAACAGTGGCTACACTCAGCACAGTACACGGCCCCACCAACCCTGGGTTTTCTGCACGTGTGCCTGTCCTATCTTCATTCCCTTGCCAGCCCTAGACAGGTCTTCAGGACCAAACAGCACAGGTTGTGGTGCCCTTTACACGAGGGCTAGCTGAGGCCCAGGTATAAAGATAGACACTTTGAGCATCTTTAATGTATCCCTGGATGGGAAGCAAGGGCCTTCCTCCCTGGCATGCTGGAACTTGTGATGGTTCACTGCTTACAAGCTGTGAGGATTTTCCACCTCAGCACACCCTTTGCCCATCCATGTTGTGTGCTGCACACGCAAACCTAACATTCTGCCTCTGCGGGCCCCTGGTGCAATGGTGAGGTACTCATCCTGGTGCAATGGTGAGGTACTCATCCTGTGCATCGCTCTCTTCTCCATCGCTTCTGCGTGACCAGTGCTGGGTGCTTTGCCTTCCCCAGGCGCTGCCAGCCTCTTTCCCAGCACTAATATCCAGCCTTTGCAGAGAGAGCTGAGACTCTGCCATCTACACCTCTCTGCAGGGACTACAGTCCCCTCATTCACTTCACCTGCCTTTCCATTTGTTCGTGTTGAGATGGCCAGTTCACCTCCAGCTTTACTATGGCAGGAGCAGAAGTCCTTACATAAAATCCATGAGTGTTCACTTTAGAATAACATGCACTAATGACCAGAAATATACAGATGTTAGCATAGGCTCTGTGCAATGACGACATACAAATCTGTGAAACATTCCACATGAAAAATAAAATGAAGCAAAATCCAGATGAATATGAATACTAGCTACTGGGATTTGAATGTTAAATGTGTCTTTACAGCTTTCGTATTTGAATGCTTGGCCATAGGAAGTGGCAGTATTAGGAGGTGTGGCCTTGTTGGAGGAAGCTGTCCCTGTGGGGTGGCTCCGAGGTCTCCTATGCTCAAGCTACACTCAGTAGCACACAGTCTCCTGCTGCCTGCGGATCAAGATGTAGAGCTCTCATGTAGCACCAAGTCTGTCTGCACGCCACCATGTTTCCTGCCATGATGACAGTGGACTGAGCCTCTGAAACTGTAAGGCAGTTACATGTTTTCCCTTGTAAGAGTTGTGCTGTGGTCACGGTGTCTCTTTGCGGCAGTGGAACCCCAACTACGACAGGAAGAGTCTTTAAGAGGGGGAGCCTCGCTTGCGGAAGTGGGTCACTGGGGGATTTGTAGCTTGTTCCCATGGCCTGCTCTGCCTCGCTGCCTCTTGACTGGCCATGCAATCTGACCTGCTGGACCCTGGTCCTAGCACCCTCCATCCCTTCTCCTTATGCTCCCTATGCCTTCCCCCACCATGATGGAATGAGTTCCCAAACTGTAAGCAAAATAAACACCTCCTGCTTTGAATTGTTTCTTGTCAGTTAGGTCATCTCAACACTAAGACAAATAACAAATACACTAGCCTACATCCAGACCTAGAAAGGCCCGTTCCTTCCTCCCCTGCAGCACCTTCTTGGAGACTGCAGGGTCCGTCCTCAATGGAGAAGTCACTGCTGGCTTCTGTTACCCAAAATAAGAAGGGGGAGAATAATCCATGCCTAGAAGGGTATCAGGGAGTCCCGTGCCGCTGCTGTCCTGCTGTCGGGTCACTACCTCACAGGGAGCTCAGGGGCTCAGACATATATTGTTTTTATTTGATGACCAGCCCCATCTGTACTGCGAAATTAATTTTAGTAAAAATCACAAAGTAAATTGAATATATGTCTCATGTGAATTAAAACGCTGACTTATCGAGCTAAAACAGGACATCACTCATGGGCGTTCTTCTGTCATTTATTTCTGAGTTGCTGCTTAAACACAGGAATGTATACCAACACTGATGGTCATGACAAAAATGACAAACTCAAGCTTTCCCTAACCATTAAAATCTCCTTGTCCCATGGAGCCGATTCCACACACACGGAGGGCTGACGGCACAACTGAGCAGCCTCTGAGTTCACTGTGGTGTAAATGTAGGAGCAATTGAAAGACAAGTAATAAATGGTGGGTTCCAGGCCTGAAGGAGCGAGTGGGACACTAGGGAAAGGGCACAATGTCCCTCTTGGATGAGAAAGGACTCAGAGATCTGTTATATGGGGTGATGAATATAATTAATCAGAGACTGTGTTTGCAAATTGCTAAGAAAGCAGACCTGCAATGTTCTCATCATGAAAATGACAAGTACGTGTAGTATGAAATATTAATTAGCTTCAATCATCCCATAACATATAGTATAAATATATCAAAATTAAGACATCAAACATTATGTTGCATGCCAAAAACATGACAATTTTCCAATTAGAATAAAGAGAAATCAGAACATAAATGAAGTTGATTTGGGAAATGCTGTTAAACTACACACTCAGAAATGACAACCAGGTAAGAGGATGTATTGGGTAGTTTAGTGAGATTCATCTGTAATGTGTATGTCAGAATATTATAGTTATAATTTTATACTATAAAGTTTGAAAACCAAATAAATTTGGAAAACGCCCACATATTTGCAATTAAACTCAGAAGGAACTGATTTTTTTTCTACAAAGCCTCACTCTCACGCTAATGTTGGTTAGAACTACAGACACACAGGACGCTATAAGCAGACCTAGGCTCCGCTATTTCTAATTGTTTCTAAAAGTCTACACAGTACCTTGTGACTGGGTAGACTTTGGATGAGCCCATTCCAGCAGCTACCTCTCTAGCACACTGAACAACTAAGATATCACAACAATAACTTGAGCCATCGAGTCTGACCTAGCTTTTGGCTTCATTGGGACCTCTTTAGTGGCCATGGCTCTCCACTTCCTCCTATCTCCCTCTGTCTCTCTGTCTCTCACTCTCTGTGTGTGTCTGTCTCTTTGTCTCTGTCTCTGTCTTTCTCTCACTCTCTCTCTCTCACACACACACACACTAGCTAGATGAGACATGGCTAGCTAGACTGCTGGTAACCTTTTACTTACCACATCTGTTTCCAAAGTGATTGACATCTCTTCATTTTAATAAACTGTCACATTTCCACAGCAAAGACACACTCTAACATGAGTTGGACTCTCTCTAGATCCCTGTGCCTTCAACCAGCCTCCACACAGAAACACAGGATCTTGAAGTTTAGCAGACTGAACCAATACACTCAGGATTGGTACCCTTTGATGTTAATTGTTCACTACTTTTAAATATAAAGATGAATTTAGGTTTTACACAGCCCACTTTTACAGAGCCCCATGCATACAAGAGAAGCAGAGAAAAAAGTAACATTCTGAAATGCCATTACCAGTGACACAATCAGCAACACTTGGGTTTCAATGGAAACAGAATTCTGTACTTTTCAATATAAAGTATTAAATATAATTTGTCTGAATTCAGTGAAAAAATAAACACAAGTGGAATCTTTGAGATCACTTAACCTCCACGTCAATGTTTCTTCCTTCCATGAGATGTTTTCCAACCAAAGTCCCCTCTAAATTAAGGAAAACTGCTGAATAAAACATTGTGTGTAAGAAGTCATTAGCTCTGATTAAACGCACAATATGATTTTCCACAGTGCCAGCCAATTACCTGCAAAGACAGATAAATGCTCTAGCAAGTTCATTCTTCCTATTTGCATTAATATCCTGTAACCATAACTTCCAAAGCCAGCTGGCATTTGTTTCCTAAGTAGGTATATGCAAGGCTCAGAGCACCGACGTGGAGCCTTCATCTCCACGTTCCTTATTTGTCCTCATGTCTGATTTTTGTCGCTGGTAATTTGCTGCCAGAGGCTGCACACAGTGGGTCAGTCTCACGGTTCCCTTTGCATCTTGAAGCAGGATCAGCACTGCTACAGTTCAACCTGTGTGGCGGAGCAGGCACTCATACTGACAAAGACCTCCCGCTTGGGTCAATGTTCAAATGTGACTCTCTTGAAATTCTCTCTCTCTCTTTCTCTCTCTCTCTCTCTCTCTCTCTCTCTCTCTCTCTCTCTCTCTCTCTCTCTTTTAACCGAGAGCATCTTGTTCTGATTTTGCTTTGGGTCCCACAAACTATGGAGCTACTTTTGGTTGGAAGACATTTGGACACAGTAGATCTCCATCACGCTTCCTCCATCAGGACACAGCCCTAATACCTTCTCAAATTCAGCTTTACCGAGACCAGCCGGAGGTCGGCCGGTGCCCCTCCCTGTTTGCCATTTGAGATTGCCGTCGGATGCCTGCAGTAAGCTGCTGCTATCACAGAAATGCAACCACTTTGTGTCCAGGGTTCTCTACCACGGGTTTTGAGACCAAATATATTCCTATTTCAATCTGCAGATGTAGTTCAGACAATTATGCTTCTGTAATATATTTAGGAACTTTTTTTTAATAAAGGAAGAGGCTGACCGGTCTCCATCTGTTCTTTATTAAGCAGTATTCTTCCCTTGGACCTCAAATCTCCATCCTTGGGAGCTCAAAGCTCTTCCTCCAGAGCAAGCAATGAGATGTCCTAGAAAAGCAGAATAGAAGAAGCTTGACCCCGAGTCCAGTTAATTTATGGTGGAATTCCTTGAAAAGGCTATACATTACTTCTCTGGCTATGCGCTGCTGGTGGCTTCCCGCCATTCCTAATCTTTTGGCCCCGCAATCCCCATCTGTCTTTGCAAGGCTCACATCACACATGGAACCAATTTCTGCTCCAAATCCCCCACCACTCCTGTTTTAAATAATTAAAGCGGGTTCTTCTTCCTTGGCCGCCGCTTGCCTGACGCAGGCATCCGTCTCAGCCCTGGCTATTTGCTTTGCACGTACTGTTTATATGTTTTAATTCCTGTGTCTTTTCTGTTTCTCAGCATATCAACCTGTCATCTGCTCCTCACAGTTCAGTCACTTTAAATACCTACTGTTTACTGATGTATTATTCAAAGCATAGGATTAAAATAGTTCCTCTGGAACTCCGAGCCCATTACTACACCGTGAAAGGCAGGATCTTTTCCAAGCATGAGAGGCCTGAGGCTCCAGCGGAAAACGTGGCTTGGGTTTGCACACATCCTTTCTGTGTGGACTGTTTTTCTTTCTCTGGTTTCTCTGCCCTTCTCATCCTGTCTGCTTTTTCTTCCAAGTGTGTCTCCATTTTTCTGGTTCTCTGGTTTCACATTCATTTTCCCAGTAAAGAGCAAACATATTCTTTTTCACGGTGTGTGTTTGTGCGTGTGAACGTGTTGGCATGCACACACAGATATCCATTTCTGTGAAACGTGTAAAGTGAGTTTACAGTTTTCTGTTCCTTTGTCTGTTTTTACGCTTCTGAACTTTTCTGATTCAGAGCACTCTGTTAAAATCGTCAGGCTTACACCTTGGAGAAGTCATTCTTGGATGATTTTTTTTATTCATTTTTAAGTTACGACTTATAAGCTTTCTACTTCTCTCATTTAACAGTCAATAGTTCTATAAAACTGAAATTTTATCAGAAATTTTCAACTTTTCATTGCCGTTATCCCAATTCTGATTTAACTTCCAATGTGGAAACTCTTCCTGAGTTTGCTTCATCCATGCTTCCGCATTGCTAGGGAGAAGCACCGTGTTGTCATCCAACGCTGCTATACTTCATGAGAAAGGATGCTTTTACTTTGGACACATTGGTAAAACAAGCTCATCTTAGGTTTCATGAAGATGCTAGACTCACGAAGGAAAAGATAATGTTCCTCCTTCATCCCCCTCTCCTTCGCAGAGGTAAGCCCGTGGGCCTGCGTGCTCACGCATGGCGACGCACGCGCACAGATAGATGCTCGTGGCTTGCTTTCTGCTTTTGTGAAGGATGGATACACCCTACTCACTGCTTTTTAACTTTTCGTTTTCAGCACTAAGGCAACTGAACTCCCCTTGAGATTACTCTACACAGATTTATTTATTCTATTTAGAAGCTGCACAGTGTTTTATTATACACACATCATAAAACATTCAAATTTTTTTATTATTGAAGGACAGAAAATTTCCATTTTAAGTATTATAAACAAAATCTGTGCAAAGGTTATCCTGTGTGATTTTTAAATCTATATTACAGAAGCTAAGAACACTGCCAGGAGTCTACATTTTTCTCATTAATATTTATTACCAAATTACTTGAGTAGCAATTTAAACTTTCTCCAATGGTGTAAAATAATGACCCTTTTCACAATCCCTTTCAGCAGTGACTACCACCAATAATGCTTAATTGGTACCGATCAGGAGTGGAAATGTTATCTCAGTATTTAAATGCACATTTCTGTAACTGCTAATGATACTGACCTTTCTATTTGTAGGGCCCGTCACATTTCTCTCACAAAAGCTCTGCACCACATTCATCAGGCCCTTGGTTCGTGGGATGGCCTATGGGCGCTGGACATGTTTGGCACAGCGCGCATCGTCTCATTTCACTTACAATTGTGAAGAACCTACCACTGTACAGGCTCTGCAGAGGTCTGAGGACTCCTCAACCAACGGAGCACAAGCAGAGTCAGAGGCACGAGTCAGGAATACTAACGTAGGTCAATGTCAGGCACATCAGGCACATCGGAGATACCGCAAGTGTCGGGAAATACAGAAATAGGGAAAACTGTACAGGTGGAGGCTCTCAGACAGGCTGGTCAGGCAGCCCTATAAAAGAAAGAAAATTGAAAATATATCCAAATGACATGAAGGTAAAAGCTGCAGGAAATTTTACAGCGTCCATACAGAGGAGAAGCAGATACTGAGGAATAGAGCAGTGCATTTGAAGAACATCAATAAATTCAGCATGAAGCAGCACAGCGAGGCAGGAAAGAGGCCAGCAAGTGAGCAGGACGACGCTGTGGGAGACAGAAGTACATGCAAAATGGCAGGGTGAAAGCCATTGCTCTATACACTAATTTTAGGAATACTAATCGTGGTTGCAAAAGCAATGAGAAGAAATACAGTGAAGCTGGTAGAGTGTCGAAAGTGCCAGTGGTAGGAATGATAGGAAAGCGATGAGGGTCAGGCCACCGGCTTCTAGGTCGTGGTAAGAAGACCAGACTTTACCGTACATACGACAGGTATGTAGAAGACTGACTCGATATCTCTGTGTTTCTTTTGACTGTGTGGGTCATGTGTGGAGGACACCAAGCAGCAGCTGAGATGTGAACTGAGGAGTTTAGTGAGAAGCACATGGTTCATGATGACACACAAGCAACAGCTGGACCCTGGGTTAGCTCAGGGGTAGGCTGTGTGCTCGCCGTACCCAAGGGCATGGGTTTGAATCCCAGTGCCACGAAACAGAAGCAAAAAAGAAACATCTGGTTGATAAATGTTGATACAGGGTAGAGAAGGATGTCATGCGATTAAGAAGAAACTACAACCTGGAACAAGGTAAAGGACTTCCTAGATTGGACATAGAAGGCAAGATTTTTACAGCAGTCTGGGTACGTCTTGGGTTTGGAGTTTGCATAAAGTTGTGACCAAAATGAGGGTCAATGATGTGCGGCAGGATGGCCATCAAAAGATTCCCCGAGCTCGCTGAGATTGGGTGCCGGCTGGTAGGTGCCAGCTGGTAGGTGGAAGGGTGGACTTGTCTCTCCGAGGAGCAGCAAAGGTCCAAGTATTTAGCGGGACTCATCAAAGCATGGAACACGCTTGGTGCCATGATCCCAAGCGAGCACCAGGAGACACACAGATTGCTTGAGGAGGACTTCCTGGGCTCTCCAAATTAGAGAGACTAAGAGGAGGACATGGCTGAGAAAGCCCAGCCAGTGACCTAAGAATGACAGCAGGAGAGGGCCAATAGAAAGAATGCAAACACTCAGAATATCTCAAGTATGAAGGTGCAGCGAATTCCAGTAACTACAATATTGACCTAGATGTACCTTCTGGGTGATTGTTAACATTCTGACTAAAAGACATATTTTGCCATAATCAGAAAAAATTATTTATCAAAACCTTTTTCTTTGAGGTTCTTGAGTTCCCTAATCTGAATGAGGAGTTCTGTCCTGACCAATGTTACGTGAACGTGTGCTAACCAATGCCAAATAAGGGGATGAGTTTCTGCTACTTCGTTTGTTTTATTTTCATTAGATTAAACGTTCCCCACTGCTTCCTGGAGGTCCAGAGTCACCTCTTTTAGGTGGTG
The DNA here is from genome assembly GCF_030254825.1 of Meriones unguiculatus. Taxonomy (NCBI): domain Eukaryota; kingdom Metazoa; phylum Chordata; class Mammalia; order Rodentia; family Muridae; genus Meriones; species Meriones unguiculatus. Next base: position 116,617,233 of record NC_083357.1, read on the forward strand.
AGCCTGTCATGCCGGCACCAGCATGAGCATCTTCTCACAGAATTAAAGTGTGCAACCACAGTATGAGTTACCGCGCAGTTCCCTGGAAGCTCAACATCAACAAAGCAATGGTGAGCACCAAATAAAGTACCACTCACCAAAAACAGCAGAAGAGGTTATGTACTGACCAGCTGACAATGAGAGCAGAGGCTCATGGGAGTGTAAGGCTGTGTTTTCCTCCAGTCACAGGAATGCAGTAGTTGTTAATTCAGTGATCATCCCAACTTTATAAATCATCACTAATGTGGACAACAGTAATTGACTGTGTGTCTGGAAGGTGAGCACTTTAGGACCTTTCTTTTTTTATAGCTTTAGTCACACAGACTAGATTAAATATGGTTAATTACCCCCTCCCACTCCCGGCACACACACACCAAGTTGGTGCTTTAATTGCTGCAGCCAATGCTATTGTAATATGATTATCCTGCTTCCCTAAGCATGAAAGCACCTGTATTTTCAACAGTCAGCTGTGAGTGCAACTAATTCCTTGACATAACACAAGTCAAGGAGGGGATAACCAAACTAGGTTCAGGGAGAAGGAGGCTGAAATAAGAGATTAAATATAAAGAATAAGTTTATCTAAATTATTTTTCTGTATCACAATATGCTATTGTAATGAGAGATTAAAATTAAAAATTCTCTGTAGTATCCAGACATGGCTGGATGAGTGTCTCAGGGGCTTCTACACAGGGATAATGGTGCCCAGACTATCTGCTACTTCAGACCATGTTTTCTAAGAACTGTTTTATTCACCTACACAATTTCCTAAAAAATGGTAAGGAGCCTTTTGTTCTGTCTCCTCAGACTTATTCTTCATCCCACTGCCCCCACCTCCATTCCCTGGAGACTCCACCTCTTGGTGGGATCCTGGCCCCCAGATTTTTCCCATTGTCCTTCTCTGCCTTTCCTCCTAGCTCATCTCCTTTTGTTTGCATCACCTGCCAACCCACACAATCACTTAATACCAGGAACCCACAGCCAACACATTTGCCTAGAACCCAGAGTGGCAATGGCAACTCATCACAGACAAAACGAGATCCCTTACACCAAGAACACCTCAAACACCACAATTCCAGACTCCTACATCCCAGTGCAAAAGCACAAACATGAACAGCCAAGGCAATATGCCTCCTCCAGAAGCTGGAAGTCCCACTGTGAGAGGTCCTGAGGAACGTAATTTAGCAGAAGCACAAGGCAAGGACTTCAAAGCAGCAATCATGAATATGTTCAAGGACCTTAATGAGGATATGAAAAAATGCCTTAATGAGGACCATGAAAAGAAAAAAAAAAAAAACAGTTGAAAGAAATAATGAAAAAAAAAAAAAAGACATGAAGGTAGAAATGAAATCACTTAAGAAAACCCAAACTGAATAAAACTAGAAATAGAACATTTGGGATGTCAAACAAAAACCTCAGAGGTTAGCCTCACCAACAGATCATAGGAGATGGAAGAGACTTTCAGGTCTTAAAGACAAAGTTCAAGAAATGGATATCTCAGTCAAAAAAATCTTAAACCTAGAAAATTAATCCAGGCACAAAACATCCAGGAAATTTGGGAGTCTATGAATAATAATGATGATATTAGAGAAAGAACACAAAACCCAGGTCAAGGGCACAGATAATATTTTAAACAAAATTACAAAAGAAAACTTCCCCAACCTAGAGAAGGAGGAGTCTGTCAAGGTACAAGAAGCATGTAGACCACCAAATATACTGGACCATGAAGAAAATCTCCTACAACACATAATAATCAAAACATTAAATGTACAGAACAATTAAGGATATTAAAAAGCTGCAAGGAAAAAAGACCAAGTCATAAAGGCAGACCCACTAATGGAGTCTCTGAAAGCCAGAAAGGCCTGGACAGATGTTATACAAACTTTGAGAGACCACAGAAGGGAGCCCAGACTCTATCCTCAGCAAAATTCTCAATCACTGACAGAGAAAGAGAAGTATTCCATGATAAGCCCCAAATTCTAGCAATTTCTATCTACAAGGCTAGCTCTATAGAAGGCATGAAAAGGAAAATGTCGACCTGAGACATGAGGAATAAATAATATCAGAACAGAAATCGAAGTAACAACAAAATAACAGGAATCAATAAACACTCCCCAGTAAAAAGACACAGGCTAAGGGATTGCATTAGAAATGGGATCCATCTTCCTACTGCACCCAAGAAACATGCCTCATCCTCAAAGATGGACATTACCTGGAGCAAAAAGTAAAATGTGTTCCAAGCAAATAGACCCAAGAAGCAAACGGGTAGATATTTTAATATTTGACCAAATACACTCCAAACCAAAACTCATCAGAAGAGATAGGGAAAGCTGCATACTCATCAAAGCAAAACTCCACCCAGAGGATTTCACAGAAGAAAGACCACTACAGCTCAGAGCCCCATACTGACCCTCAGACGGTGTTAGTGGTTGGCTTCAGGGCTCCAGCAACAGACAGGCCATCCAGACAAAGCTAAACCATCCACAGAATATTCCACCTGGACACTGAAGAACATACCTTCCTCTCGGCAGCTCGTGAGACTTTCTCCAAGACTGGCCCTATACTAGGACACAGAACAACTCTTATCAGACATAAAAATAAATTAAAAACGACTCCCCGCATTCTGCCTTACTGCCACTGCCTAAACATGGATATCAACGACATCGTGAACAGCAGAACGTGTACAAACTTGTGGAAACTGAACAACTCACTACTGAGTAAAAATGGGTCAAGATGGACATCAGGAAGGGTGGGGGAGAGCCTGCAGGCTCCCGCCCTCACAGAACTACAGGCAACCCAAGAACGACGACAGCGGGAGAAGCCGTTTCTCCAGGGAAGGACACATGAGTCGGTTATCCAATACCAAATGGTCAGCTCTGAAAAAAATATTCAAGATAAAATGATACAGACTGGGAAGGTTATATTTTAAAATATATATGTACACATGCATAGCACAAAAAGTAATTTAAAAAAAGCAACCATGAACTTGAAAGAGAGAAAAGAAGGGTATAGGGAACGAGAGGTCTGGAAAAAGGGAAGAATAAAATGATGTAATTATAATCTACAATGAAAGAAAAATAGGAGAAATACACAACCCAAAATGAAACAAAAGTAACGCTGAGTTTGTTTTGTCTGCAAACTCCTCCTGGTCATGGGACCTACTCAGAAGTGCAGCTACCTTGCCCAATGCCACTCCATCAGAGAGAGCAGTTGCCTGCCGGTTATCAATTGCAGATGACCCCCATCTCTGCTTCTCCCTCAGCGCTGGGACGCTTTTGGCTGGAACCTGTGCAGGCGCCATGTCCCCTGCCACAGTCTCATGTGTGTATCAGCCCTGTTGTGTCTGGAGACACTGTTTCCTTGCCGTCATCCACTTCCTCCGGCTCTTACAGCCTTTCTGCCTCCTCTTCTACATAGACCCCCGAGCCTTTAGGGGAGGGGTGCGATGAAAACCTCTCACTCAGGGCCAGAGGACTACAGTGTCTCGCTCTCTGCACACAGGCCAGCAGAGGGGATCTGTGTTCGTTCCCGTCCACTGCACAAAGAAAGTCCTGTGGTGGCTGGGTGAGGCAGAGCCGGGGCGCAGCATTGTGTCACGGAGCCTTTTAGAGCGGCAGCAGGGTTCCCGCCAGGTCTGTGCCTAGTCTCGGGCGCTCAGCCTCCCTAGCAGTGTGTGGCGTGGGTTCCATCTCACGGAGGGGGCTTGCTTTGTCTCATTGCTCTTTTGCTTGATGGTTTTGATCACTGGTTTCGTGGGTGGTTTTATTTTTGTTTCTGTTGTTTTCTTTTTAAATAGAGAGAGAGAAGAAGCATAAAGTTGGGTGTGTAGAAAGTGGGGAGGATCTTGGAGGAATCGGGGAAAATTAGTAATGATGCAATTACAATCATCTCTGTAAATTTCCCTACTTACGCAGTGCATTATGGTCATGCCTCACCTTGTCCACGCTCTCTTTCTGTGTGCCTGTTCATGTTGTGTGCTTCGGGCTGGGATCAAACCCTCGAAGAGCTCCTTGACACAGGAGATAATGGGACCCAACTGCTCAAAGCTCGGCGTCCTCCTCTGGAAAGGGGATGATAATGACATCTGCCCCGTCTGGAACAGTCAGCTTGCTGAGCTGGTAACGGACAGTGCGTTAGGTCGGTTACAGAATAAACCTGGGAGGAAAGTGGCACTCAGCAGAGAACTGAAGGACACAGACCAACGGCATGCAACAGAGTCTAGGAGCCGCAATACGAGAAAACACTAGTTTGGGAAACTGTTATTTCAGAGGTATGTAAACACTAAGCAGTGACAGGCAATGAATGTCTAACACGGGACGCAGGAATAAATAGTCTGTAAACTCTGACAGATGTAGACTAGCGGTGAACTCCCCCTCACCTTGCGCCTGTCGCTTTAGCCACATTCTGTCCCTATGAGAACTGTTTCTGTAACTATCTCCTTGGTTAATGTTCACACCATGTGCATCCAGGGCGCGCTCTCTCGCTCTCTCTCTGCATGGCAAGCCTCAGCATATTTGTTTGCATACTGCAGATGCTAAATGTATATTTTATTAATAGATGTCTCAAGTTTTACTCACTCCAATTCTGTTGATGTTGCGTTACAGAGCTTTTCCCCAGGAGACACACACACATCATCCCTGCTCGCCTCATACAGTGAGCCTACGCCAAGCCACAGTACAGACACCACCTCAAGTCTAATCTGGTGAGCCAGTGAGTTTTATTGGTGTTACTTACAGAAATATGGGTTGGGGCGTTGCTTACAAGAGCAGAAATGATCAGACAGCTGTACCACCAAGGCCAGCATGGGTGACAGTTCGCGAAAGCTGGGAACCTGGAGCACACTGCACAGCCCACAGGCACCTCAGCAGGTGTCCTGTCCAGGTGACCCAGCTGGCTTAAACCCCTTCTAGGCAGCTCAGCTGGTCTCTGCTTCTTCCGGGCAGCTGGTCTGGTCTTAAGAGTCTTCTTTGCAGTTTGTCTCTGTCTAGACTCGGGGACAATAGAGAACATGGAAAACAAGGAGAATGTATAGTAAAAAGCACATATTTGTACTGAGAAGTGAAACAATGCACTTTTTACTATCTCCTCCTTGTTTTACATGTTCTCTACAGAAACACAGCTTTCTTGCTTACTGGCGGGGGTGTGGGAGGGTGGCTGGAGAATCTGGTCAGCTCGGACCATCCTGGAGCTGGTTTGAGTTGTTTACCTTCCTGTTTAAGGACCTTCCCTTCAGGAAACTGTTACACAGCAGGAACAGGGGAATGCTGGAAAATCAAGAGGCAAATATTCAGGAAGTTACTTGAATAGGAGGAAAAAATATGTAATTCAGTGAAGAATTTCTACCCTCTCTGAAATGACTGAAGCATTCCCTTCCCAAACCACAACTAGCACTTTCTGGGGCTTCAACGGTAAGCTTTAAGACCATATAAACTCTGTAATGCTGTGGAATCCATTTGTGTGTGTACACAAACTTTCTATTTCTTCTTTTATTCTCTCCTGTTCTTCCTCCTCCTCCTCTACCTCCTCCTCTTCTCCTCTTCCTCCCTTCCTTTCTTCTTTTGAGGTTTCCATGTAATTTTTAAATTTTAATTTTAATTTACTATTCATGGGTTTTATATAGCATATTTCTTATTTTTTTCTCCCCTCCCAGCTCCTCCCAGATCTGCTCCCTCCTAAACCACCCATCTTCATGGTCTTTTTCTCCCTTTAAAAGGGAAAAAGAAAGAAGAAAGAAATGTATTTAAAAGCCACTACAAAACATGAGGTCTGGTTTATTTTGACCATCCACTTGTGAGTGTGGGGCCTGCCCTGGAAGGAGGTTGTTTTACCTAGGATCAGTCCACTGAAGAAAACAGATTGCTGCTCTCCTGGCCAAGAGGTTTTTCATGGGACTTTGTGCCCATTTCCCCTCCTTCACACTAGGACTTAAAGTCTCTATTTCTATTGAGCTGTTTTAGCTCTGGAAACCCAAGCTGCGGCTGGAGAGACAGTCCAGTGGGTAAAATCTGTGCTGCACAGCAAGATACTCTGAACTTGGTCCCCAGCATCCATGTAAAATCTGTAACTGCAATGCCAAGGACAGAGACAGGCACACCCGGGGGACTCAGTGGTCAGCCAGACCAGGCACAAAAATGGAAAACTCAGCAGCGTGGGCCTATGATGTCACTTTTATTGAAAAATAATTTCCCAGCTTTGTGCAACCCCCATGTAGGCTGCACCCTTCTTCCCGTTATCTTAACCTCCATTCAGCTCCAGTTAGCAATGTAAATCCCTCCCCATTCCGAGGCGTGCCCACTGCTGGGCACTCCAGTGCAGAGCCCTGAGACTCTCATTCCAGGAAATCACTTGGCTGCTGGTCTCCTGTGGCCTGCCTCCCTCAGTAAGCTTCAGCCAGACTCTCTACTGCAATAACCACCGGCCTGCTCAGGACCTCAGCCCTTCCGGGAACGTGTGGTCACCAGGCTCGTTCATCCTCCATGCCATACAGACCCTTGGCCGGGGTTTGATTTTGGTCCCTACAAATGGGTAAGGGATGGGACTAGGAACGACAGGGCCGTTACTTCTTCTTTAGGATCTGCAGCCTACTGAGTCCCCGCACGTGCCCTAGCATCCATAATAATGGACAACAGACAATCCGGTGCTTGTTTGGCCGTTTGTGCCTGCGATCTCGTTTACGTTAGAGCCCCTAACTGAGCAAACTTCCCCAGGATAATCTGGGCGGACTTTGTAGCAGTCACGGCCACACAAACATTATGGCTGTCTAAACAGCTTCTGCTCTTCATCCGAGGCTCATCCCTCTCCTTTACACTAATTTCCACCATTAAAGTGGATCCTGCCTCTCAGAGAGGGGGTACCAACGCCCCAGAGAATGTGACCTATGGCTTAACAACCAGACAAGGAGTAAGCAGACAAATCGCCCTCTGTTTCCTAGGGCAAAGTCTGCCTCCTCTTCAGGGAAATGCCCTGGTTCCATTTCAGTGGCTCCCCAAAGCTGCCCTTTCTGGCCAGCTAATCAGCTTTAAGAAAAGTGTTCTAGGTCGGATACTGGACCTTCCCTGCAGCAAGCAGATGGAGAAAAGGATGCATAATTTTGGTAGGTTAAGAAAAAAAGTTAGATTCCTGCTCCTCCCCCCACAACCTCCAGCATGAGATCTAAAAGCCTGAAACATTCATCTCTCCCAATGCCACACCTCCTTTGCCTTAATAGCGCACTTATCTTATGGGCAAACAGTTTAGCAGTGAAGCAGATCACTAAAAGGTGATCTGCAGAGGCACACCTTCCATGTCATGAGCTCCTCATCCATTAAAGTGCAGCTTTCTATTTTGGGCTGCATTTCCATTTCCCCTCACTCCCGTCAGGCTCCATTTGACTGTTGCTGTAGCAGCAGCCTCTGAAACTTCTGAGCCTGGCCGCCTGTCTTCCCTGGTATCTGTAACTACTCGGCAGCTTGTGGATAATAGCCATTACTCCTCCACAAGACTCCAGGTCCACTGGAAACACAGTCTGTGGTGTCCATTTGCAGTGGACTCCCCTAGACTAGCACACAGTTCAAGGAGTAGTGTTTGCCAGTAAACTGGTTTGTCCTACACACAGGAAGGAGGCTTCAAACCCTACTCACAGTCACAGCAAAAGCAGCTCTCTTTCTCCTTCCTGATGGTCATTCCTGCCAGTAACCATGTACTCTCTGCCTGCAACTGACTATATTTCTGTCTGGCCTAGAATGTTAGTCATTGGGGGAGGGGTAAAAGAATAATGGAGAAAAAAATCTGCAGATATGTCTTTCTCTCATTCCCTAGCTCTCAGCACTCACGGCCTATCTCTGGAGGTGGCCCTTGCCAAGTGCTTGGCCTCTCGGAGGTATAGATTATTCGACCACACCTCTTGGAGCCTTGGTCAGGGAGAGGAGACGCCTCAAGCCAAGTCCTGACTACTCACTCTCCAATCCTTACACAGTTCCAATGTTATCACGCTTGCTGAGCTCACACCCAGTGCTATCACGCCTGCTGAGCTCACTTACACCCAGTGCTATCATGCTTGCTGAGCTCACGCCCAGTGCCACAACCCTCCAGAGAGCATCATTTTATTCTAATGAACATGGACTCTGATCTCAAGGAGCAGCCCAAATGTGTTACAAATTTGTTTTATCCCTTCAGTGTGTTAAGTCACCTGACTACAGTGACTTAAGGGGACAAAAAGATTTATTTTGGCTCACAGTTTAAGGAACCATAGTCCGTCAAAGCAGGGAAGTGGCTGGTAGTTATGGTGGAGGGGGTTTTTCATTTCTGGGTGGATGAGGAAGTAAGGCAAGAACACCAGGGTCAGGGGCAGGCTATATACCCCAAGGCCTTTCCCCAGCATCCCTAGCTAGGCTCTCTTTTCCAAGAGTTTCACAACCTCCCAAAGTGCACCCCAAGTAGGGCCCTCACACTCACACCCAGGAGCTGTGGAGGGCATTCCTCTTTTCTACCATAATGCCTAGCCTTAGCCTAGTACAAACTGCCTACACTCCATCCCCTTCACTGTCCCTTCACCCACCAAGCCATGCATCAAATGCACCGCCCATTACTCAGCCCTGCTTATCCAAGAAGCAGTGCCTACCTCCTTCATGGAAAAGGAGTGTTTCTGGCCCAGCCTGGACCAGCTCCTGGTGACCCTGCAACAATGACCTTCCAAACTTCGGATCATCTCTGCTCTTTGACTCCTCGTCCCCATCCCCTCTCTTAACCCTGAGCCCCATAGCAGTGCTAAGCTACCACACTGCCCGGCCAGGTCCCTCCTACCTCAACGCAGACATTCTATTTTAAGACCACTCCCACCGTCGTTCCCAAGCTCACTGTCTCGTCTATTCAGAATCCCAGGGCCCTGGCCCTTGCGGTCTCCCCAGCCCTCCTTAGCTTTGCTCCCTTTCCCTGCTTAGAGTCCTCGTAACATCACTTCTCCATGAACACTCTTCTCTCCCTCTGAATTGTCTGGGAAGCCCAGGCCCTGTCCATCTCTCCACTGTGTTCCCACCTGTGCTGCAGCAGCTGCCCATGGCTGAGGGGCAGGGGAGGGGCCTGAACTCATGACCATGACATGTTTCTCACGGTGGCAACCTCAAGTGTGCCCCAGGCCACCTAGCTCTCCTTGGTTCAGCCCTCCAATCCCCGAGGCAAGAATTCAGCTTTCCTCTCTTCAGACCACTAATGTAGTGGTTCTTAACCTGGGGGCCAAACCCTCTCGGGAGAGTTGAACAATCCTTCCACGGGTCACACATCCAATATCCAGGTACGGTGCTGTGATCACTCATCCACTCACTGCCTCACGTCCACCATCTAAACACTCGCCACGTCTTCTGTCCATTTCTCTACCCTGGACACCATGGTTGCTTCAAATTTAGAATGACTATGAATGCAGTTTTTTCCCGTTTATTGACCATATTAGGGAATGGGATTACTGAGCTTTGGTAGACACTATTAAAAACTATCATATTGATTTATTCTCCCATGAGCAGTTTATAAGAATTAGTACTGGTCCAAATTTTTACCAACACTTAGTAATGTCAGGTTATTCCATTATAGTCACTCTATTGGGTTTATAATGGGTTCCCGCTGGATTTAGGGGTTTAAGGAATGTGTGAATGTGTGAATGTGTGTGTGTGTGTGTGTGTGTGTGTGTGTGTGTGTTGTACACATGCCTCTGTGTGCTCATGCATGCGGAAGTTAGAGGTTTGTGCTGAATGTCTTTCTTGGTCACTTTTCAGACAGGGTCTCTTGTGGAACCCGGAATTCAGTGATTTGGCTAAACTAGCTGGCGAGCTGCCCCAGGAATCCCCATCCCCACCTCCTGAGTGCTGGTTCAGGAAATCACACTCTCTTGTGGCACACACTCACCACACCAAGTTGGCTCCTTTGCCCCTATTTTAGTTTGAACTGGTATTTTCCTGGTCACTAACAGCGTTCAATAACTTCTCAGCCTCAGTTATTTATTGGGATGCTGTGTGGGAGGGGGTGAGTGTGAATATGTGTGAGTGCGCGAAAGTGAGTGTGTGTGTGTGTGTGTGTGTGTGTGTGAGTGTGAGTGTGTGTCTGAGTGTATGTGTAATACATGGTCTAATTTTGCATTAATATCTTAATTAACCTGTTTGTGTTCCTTATCAACATGTACATATTCTTGAAATATCCCGTGTGTGAGTGCCTTGCTGTTAAAAATATTGCAGAATTCTTACTCAGGCTGGACGTTCCCCTCTCTAAATGATCTTGTTGAATGAGGAGAATTCTGCAATATATTAATGATTTCCTTCTAAACTGTGCGTGTTGTGGAGAACCCCTGGCCTGCATGGGGCCATGAAAATATTCTCTGGCAGTGGACGCTCCACTGTTTTCTCTTTCACAGCCATATGAGCCTTTAATCGGTCTGCAGCTGGCTCATTGATTTTTGAATGTGGGGCATATGAGTCAACCCTCTCTGGGACACTCTTGTGAGGGATAGGGCATCTAAAGGTGAAAGCCCTAAGTGTCCTGTATTGGAAAACTATGCCAAGAGGTTCCAAAACCATTTGTTAATTTGATAACTTAGTATCATTCTGACCAAGTAGGTGAAAAAAAAAATTGACTTCCTCCCTGAAATGGTTCAGTTGCCTCCTTTCCCCCAGCTTTGTATGAGCAAAGGACTGAACATGGGCTGCTCAGACAAGAGTGGTCATGAAACCATCCTCTGGCTCCAACTTAATTACTACCAAGGGACGCCTGCTAACAAAACTGGCCTTGATTTCCTTAGTCACCTCTTATTATGATCATAAATTAATCATCTGTCCTGGCACGGTGCTGAACTCAACATGAGCGTCCTCCGATTCTTACCTCCAGTGACCTGCGTCTCTGCTGCTCCACACAAGGCACCTGATTAAAATGATGAATTTCAGAATAAGCACAGTTCACGGTAGATCACTTCCCTTCCGTAAGGGAGGCTTGGCTTCATTTTAAGTTCCTTGGAGCCTCAGGAGTTTATGTCTATATGTTAGTGCTTATAGACATACAACAGAGACAAATCTGTAATATGTGTGCTTTGTGTGCACATATAATGTGTTGCCTTAAGAATTATGCATCAGTAACTGAACATTTGCATGAAAAATCGGATTGTTTTGTTATTTAAAATCTTACTAAGGTATCCTAGCAGTTCATAAAAATATGGACAGTGACTATTTCATTATCAAAAATTACCAACTCTATAATTTTAAGAAGACCTCACACTGGTCTTTTCAAGGTACTCAATGGAAATATTCTATTTTTGTTGTTGTTGTTGTTGTTGTTATAAAATTTTGTCAAAATTGAGAGGTGGCCATGGAAAGATTTAATTTAAAATACAGGTGGTGGGACATTCCCAAAATTCACTCCGTTAATCCTGTGAGAGGAAGGAGCCTCTCAGAGCAACGGAAAGTCCTTCCTCGGAACAGCTGACAGCGACTACAAGGCACGGGAAGCGCTGAGCAGTTGGGCGGCCAGCCTGGATATCCCAAAGTCTGGGCCGAGCAATGGCAGTGCCTTCAGCCACGTCCACACATGGAAGTCATGCGCGCTCACTGAGGATTCAACCCGTGCGACCTCTTTAAGCGCCTCAGCCGACAGGTCAGCAGCGGCAGGAAAGCAGTTAGGCGCTCAAGGGCTGTTAAAGCCTCTCCTCAGAGGCGCTTGGGTGTAGAATTAGTTAAGACATAACCATGTTTTAATTCTTGCTTGATGCCTCTTGTGGCTGAATTGGATCTGCAGTACCTTTGTTACGTTTTGGCAGCCCGGGATGTAGGCCATTTGTTAGGATGCTTGCCGAGCATGCGCAGAGCATGATGGTGCGGAGGCACACATGGGAACCCAGCGCTTAGATGTGCTGGCTGGAGAATCAGAAGCGCCGGAAGCGCGAGGTCATCCTTGGCTCAGAGCAGCTGGAAGCCATCCTTGAACACGCAGGACCTTGTCTCAAAAAGCGCTGCTGCTTTGTAATGGTTTGACATCGGTCCCTCCATCCTCTGCTCTTACCCCTCCACCCTTGGTCCCACCCTAGCCCGCTGAGCAATAGGGTAGCCTATCCCGGGGTATGCTTCTTCTCAGACTCTTCCTCTTGGTGTGCTGTGCTGCACTTCTGTTAGAGTTATATTTATTTCATTCACTTCTGCCCCGGCTTTGTCATTTACTCTCCTTCTTATCAGTCTACAATTAAAAAATAGATTATGCTTTTGTGTATGAAGGTTTTGCCCACGGACACATACGTGCACCACCCGTGTGCCTGTGGGGTCCCTGGAACTGGGATAGACATGGTTGTGCCACTCCATGGGAGTACTGGAATGGAACCTGCGTCCTTTCCACGCACGTGCGCTTGACCACTGTGGCCTCTCCCCAGCCCTTCGTTTTCAGTTTTTGAGCTGAAGGCGCAGTCTGTAGATTTAACATTTACTTATTTTTGACAGGGTTTTTGCCACGTATCCCAGGCTGCTCTCAAACCATGACCCTTCTACCTCAGGACTAAAAATTACAAGCATGCACCCCCATGCCTGTCCCTTTTTTTTCTTCACTTTTTAAATTTTTATTTGTATTTTTATAAATTATAGTTTATTCACTTTGTATCCCAGCTGTAGCGCCCTCCCTCATTTCCTCCCAACCCTGCCCTTCTTCCCTCTTCTTCTCCCAGGCCCCTCCCAAAGTCCACTGATAGGGGAGGTCCTCCACCACTTCCCTCTGACCCTAGTCTATCAAGTCTCATCGGGACTGGCTGCATTGTCTTCCTCTGTGGCCTGGTTAAGGCTGCTCCTCCATCAGAGGGAGGTAATCAAAGAGCCAGCCAGTGAGTTCATGTCAGAGACAGCCCCTGTTCCCCTTACTAGGGACCCCACTTGGAGACTGAGCTGCCATGGGCTACATCTGTGCAGGGGTTCTAGGTTATCTCCCTGCATGGTCCTTGGTTAGAGTATCAGTCTCAGAAAAGACCCCTGTGCCCAGAATTTTTTCATCTGTTGCTCTCCTTATGGAGTTCCTGTCCTCTCCAGGTCTTCCTATCTCCCCCTTCTTTCATAAGATTCCCTGCATCTGCCCAAAGTTTGGTTATGAGTCTCAGCATCTCCTTATATACCTTGCTGGGTAAAGTCTTTCAACAGCCCTCTGTGGTAGGCTCCTGTCCTGTTTCCTGTTTTCTCCCTCTTCCGATGTCCATCAACTTTGCCTTTCTGCATGAGGATTGATCATCTTACCCAGGGTCCTGCTCCTTGCTTAGCATCTTTAGGTATACAGATTTTAGTATGTTTATCCTATATTAATTATATCTCAAATATCCATTTTATCACCCTGCACAAAACTAAAGTCCAAGTGGATCAACACAAAACCAGACACACTAAACCTCTTAGAAGAAAAAGTTGGGAGGAGCCTTGAGTTCATTGGCACAGGAGACAACTTCCTGAACAGAACAGCAACAGCACAGGCTCTAAGATCAACAACCAACTATGAAACTGAAAAGCTTCTTTAAAGCAAAGGACACTGTCGTCAACAAAATGACAGCCTACAGACTGGGAAGGAATCTTCACCAACCCTATATCTGACAGAGGGATAATATCCAGAAGATATAAAGAACTCAAGAAATTAAACAGCAAAAACTCAAGTAACACAATTAAAAAATGGAGTACAGAGCTAAACAGAGAATTCTCAACAGAAGAATATCGAATGGCAAAGAAACACTTATAGAAACGCTCAACATCCCTAGTCATCAGGGAAATACAAATCAAAATGACCCTGAGATTTTTACCTTACACCCATCACAACTGCTACGATCAAAAACTCAAGTGACAACACATGCTGGAGAGGTTGTGGAGAAAGGGGAACTCTCCTGCATTGCTGGTAGGAATGTAAACTTTGGAAATCAATCTGATGCTTTCTCAGACAAATAGAAATAGTGTTTCCTCAAGATCCAGCTATAGCACTCCTAGGTATATATACAAAATAAGCTCAAGTACACAACAAGGACATTTGCTCAACCATGTTCATAGCAGCTTTTTTTGTTCTAGTCAGAATCTGGAAACAACCCAGATGTCCCTCAGCTGAGGAATTGTGGTGCATTTACACAACAGAATACTACTCAGCAATTAAAAACAAGGAAATCATGAAATTTGCAGGCAAATAGTGGGAACTAGAAGAGATCATCCTGAGTGAGTTATTCCAGAAGCAGAAAGACACACGTTTATAGCTTTTTGAAGAATATACCTTTCTAAGAGAAGGCCCCCAGAATCATAGTCTTTCTGGTACTTTGTGTCTTGTGCCATTTAGACATGTGTTTGTAAAAACATGTGCACATGCAGTTGGATTTGCTCTGCTCTGGCCCTGACTGATTACAGGCAAAGAGCCCATTTCAGAGTCGAGTTATTCCCATTGAAGTAAGTGGGTAAGGGTATAGCTGGGTGTGGACACACAGCTGTGGGCATACCACGGTTAACGTCAGCACCTTGTCTTTCTCTCGACCTCTATACTTTTTCTTCCCCTTTCTTGACTGCTCTTAAGCCGACTGTATTTGGCATATCATAATTTTCTGCACTTTTAGAAATTTATAATTTATTTTTACCCTTTACCTTTTACTTTGGAAATTGAGATGCAGATTAATTCATCCAGCACTAATGTTATTTGATACTTTTATTCTCATCTTAATACAAAGATCTCTTTTAAAATTTAACTATTTACCATTTTTATCTCTTGCCATTTTGTCAAAATCATAATTATATAATTCTTAAATACCAAAAGCACTGCCTTTTAATTTTGACAGCTGAGTTCATCTGTGGAGTTACCCACGTATTTCCCACTTCCTCTGCTTTGTGTCTCTTTTTACAATTCAGCTCTTCCATCTGGAGTCATTCTCTTCTACATAAAATGCAAGTTTCACAATGGGCCCTAATGCCACCTTACTGTGTCTTAAAGTTTATTGCATCTGAGTCATACAGAGTATTTCAATGGATGTAGAATTCTAACCTGCAAGTTATTTTCTTCATGTTCATAGAAGTCAACATTTCACAAACTCTCCCTCCTTCCCTCCTTCCCTCCGTCCCTCTCTCCCTCCTTCCTGTCTCCTTCTCTTTCCCCCCAGTGCTGGACATGGGGCCACACACATGCTAGTCAAGTGCTGACCACTGAGCTCCACCACCGCCACCTTTCTGTGTCTGTTGTTATGTCCAGAGTTTAACTGCCAGGGTCTTGACGGCTTCTGTGAGGAAGACCTGTCTTTGTTCTCTCCTGTTTTGAACATCCTCCCTGTTCTTACTTTTCAAGAGCATCCCTGTAATTTGTCTGAGTGCACACCTCTCTCCATGTGTCCTTTGGGGAGTCATTGAGTCTAGAGCACGTGTACCCTGGTGGCTTTCGTTGCCTCTGGGAATGCCTAACTCTCATCTCCTTAGCAAGGTTCTGCCTCATATTTTTGCTTCTCTGGCCCTGGAGTGACAAGGACGTGTGTGCTGCACATTCGTGCTCTGCCCCACATAACCGACACTCCTTTATGTAACTTCAGTTCTTTCATTTCTCTGCAGCTTTGGTCGGATATTTCTACCTGTCACGTTACTCATCAATCTGTCTCCACCAGATCTAACCTGTTATTGAATGGTATTCACATGCATATTGCCTGTCATTCAATGTCTTCCCCTTGAATTCTGGATCTCTGGAGGTTAAGTCTTCTCACTCTGTCTTCTGTAGCTGTTATTTCCTTGTGTCAGCCCTGGTTTGGGTTCTTTCTGCTATATTCTACTCTATATAACATATTCTAATTTATCTTCCAGTTCACAAATTCTCTTTCATCCTGATCCAAACTTGTTCTAAAAGCCAACTTTTAAAATATGTTCATTTCTTTTCCATTTCTGAAAATCTCATCTGCTTGTTTTCCGATGGTGCAGCATTGGGCCTCCACAGTGCTTTGTGTCTGCAGGGAGCTGAGCTGAGGACCCACTTCCTTCCACCCCCCATACAGTCCACCTCTGTGCCAGGAGGGCCCTCAAAAACAGATACAAAGCCCCAAACTCTCGGAATGGGAGCAACGTCCATCCTTCCTTAGCTTATGCATGACCATTCCTGTATGATTTACTTAAAACTTCTAATAATATGCTTAAACCTGTGTCCCGTCTTCTCAGTCCTCTTGAGCCACTGACATAGGAGACAGGTTACTCTGTGAAGGAGATTCCTTTTCCCATGAGGCTAAATATATGGATATATCTGGATATATGTGAGAATAAATAAAAGTATACAATAATTCTAAAGAAAAAGTTTAAAGCTGAAATAAATTTTCTGCTTGTTGTGAGTAATCTGATATTCTAGCCAGAGTCACCTTCCATTAGGATTTTCCTCTGACCTATCCCTCCCCTAAAGACAGACAGAGGCATGTGGCTATCTTTATTTTCTGCTGCTTTTTTCCTACGGAGAATTTTAAAGAACTGCCCTGCTACTTTATATGCGATCTCTTGGATTTGTTTTCTTTGCCTTTGTGTTTTCTCACAGCTTTTATTCGTGGTGTTTCCTTCATTTGTCTTTTCTCTCTAAACTGGCAGGGCATGTATCTAAAGCTGAATAACTAATAACGCCCTGCTTGACTGCTCATCCTGTTCTTTGGGGGCCTCTCCTCTATTTGTCATTTTCAGCTTCATGGTCTCTCTGAAAGTGATCTTCCCTGTGTTTGCATTGTCTCTCTTCATTTGGGGGCTTTCTCATGGACACCTCTGAGACCATAACTTAGACTTCAGAAGCGCTGTTCTCCTGGAGCTGCTTGGTGAGTGACCTGAACACCACAGGTCCTCCCTCCCAGAGCTCAGATACATATTCTTTGTTATAGGATTTTTCCTGCATATTATTTTAGTTTTTAAATCTTGTTTATGTGCCCATTTGCATACAATATATAAAATTCAAATAAGTTGTCAGACAGGTAGCGGGCTAGGTAGATACATACCTTACATAATAAACTTGTACATTCAAAAATTTTTAGGAGTCCACATGGAAGAAAAACTCTGCATGTGTATTACCTACCTGCCTAACTACCGTCTGTATCAATTTCTTTTGTTCAGATAGGGTTTCATATACCTGCAAACGTAGCACTACAGTGTCCAGGAGAGAATTCCTCTGCTCCTGGCGGACTTCCTTCAGTGCACTGTGCTGTACTGTCCTGCAGAGGAGGACAATCTGCCTCCATCTGCCTCCAAGATACAGCGCCGTGGAAGTCGCTGCTCTCTCTAAGCCCCTAATGCTGACTTGGCACACACCGAGCAATCTGACAATGCCATAGTCTGTCGCCTGAGGAGAGAATATGGTCCCTTTTACCTCACTCTCTCAGTGCACTTCTTCTGTGCCCCTGGGAAGCACATCAGAATGCTTCTCCGTGCTTTAGCTTCACAGCAGGCACGTCGGACTTTTCTCATAGAATATGTTTTATCACATTCTTTCCCTCCTCAATTCTCCCATATCCTCCCCACCTCACTACCCACCAACTTCATGTTCCTTCTCTTTCTTGATTTTTCAGCTTTTTGTTTTGTTTTGTTTCATCTTTTAGGATAGAACATGGGCTTCGGCTTTTGGGTGTATAGACATTCCCTAGGTAATAAAAATCTAAGCTCCCTACTGTGTGCTTGATTGGAGATTAGACATGAAGATAGCAGCACCAGGCATCTTACTAGCTTGAGAAACAGCTTGCTGTGAACTGACTGCCAAAAAGTAGAGGTCACATTTCCCTCTTTATTCCCTGAAAGGAAAGAAAGGACAGAAACAAAGCCAAATCAAGTCACCAACTGCGTTCTTTCAGAAAGTTCTCTGACCAATATTTGACCTGGTGACTTTTTTTGTTTTTTGTTTGTTTGTTTACTTGGACAAATCAAAGCAAATGAGAGCATAGTATTTTAGCTATGTACACTATTATAAAGCAGTTAAAGTTATCTAGTAGATTCATCATTAATTATGACATGAGTTTTATGTCATCAGCAATTCTTGGATGGTCAAGGACATGAGTTTTGCTTTCTGCTGTATGCATCAAAGTTAAAATAAAATATATGTCTTGATCATATCAATGGGAATTCGGAAAGCTTCAATGCCCGTTAAGAAAGCTAAGTTTCAATATGTTCATGGCATTACTATTAATACCTTCAGGAAATAATGACATCACTGGGAAAAGACAATACATGACAATGCCAATGGCTGTCTTCATGTTATATTGCTACTATGTCAAACCTCATGAGGACAGGTGACTGCACTTTTCTGTATTTTCTGTTAAGGTTGACAAAGAACTATTTCTAAAGAACTCTTTGTATAGGAGGTACAGAATGTACCACAGAAGACCAAGGAACAACAAGTACCATAATTTTAGTACACGGATATCGCTGCTTCCATCTGTTGCTGGGACAAAACAGGAAAGAGAAAAGTTGGAGGAAAGCAAGGGCTAGTCAGCTGTGACAGGGCATCCCAGACAGATTTAGCAGAAATACTGGGCAGTTCAAATTATTTCAAGTAACAATATGCTGAATTTGGCTTCTTGAATCTATTTATTTTTAAGGTTTATTCATTTAATTGTATGTGTATATGTGTGTGGGGGGGGGGGGGTGAGTGTTTGTGCCTCCTGTAGGTGCACCTGCCAG
The DNA here is from genome assembly GCF_030254825.1 of Meriones unguiculatus. NCBI lineage: Eukaryota > Metazoa > Chordata > Mammalia > Rodentia > Muridae > Meriones > Meriones unguiculatus. The sequence goes on from NC_083357.1 coordinate 116,635,871, forward strand.
TAGGTGTATGTGTGTCTGTGTGTGTGGGGGGGTGAGTGTTTGTGCCTCCTGTAGGTGCACCTGCCAGTAGGTGTATGTGTATCTGTGGGGGGGGGGGGTGAGTGTTTGTGCCTCCTGTAGGTGCACCTGCCAGTAGGTATCAGAAGAGGCATAGGACCCCCAGAAACTGGAGTGACAGACAGTGGTGAGCTACTGTGTGGGAGATGGGAACTGAACCTGTCTTCTTTGGAAGAGCAGGAAGCATTCTTAGCTGTTGAATCATCTCTCCAGTCCCATCATGCATCTATTCAAAATGGAGGGAAAACTTAGTTTACCACATGACATTTTGTAACTACAAATTTGCCTTACAGGTTTAGGACTGTTCTGTTCGCTAGTACCCAGTGTATGTCAAAGATATGTGTCAAAACACGAGTCCCAAACTAACTGTGGGACCATTACACAGTGTGGATTGCAGGCATCAACCTCATGATTAGGAAATTTAAAGCAATGCATGTAATTGTAACAGTTGCCACCTCCTGGAGGCTTTGTATGGATGGATCAACACTATGATATTTCACACTTTTTGGTTTTGTTTTGAGACAGTGTTTCTCTGTGCAACCTAACCACCTTGCGACTTTGGGACCCAGTTTACCTAGCAGAAAACTGAGAGCTAAGGAATGTACATACATTATTAACTACCAAAGCATGGGCTTGAACGTGCCTTTTTTCTGAATCCACAGCAAGCACCAGTCATTGAACTACGTTGCTTTACTTATGAACATTCTTTATAAGGATCCCTGTTCTATACCATATTTACACTCAACTGTACTCTAGTTAATTTTAAAATGGTTGATAAAAGGTTGTGCAGTAAATGTTCACATGCTGTCATGGTTATTTGCATATAGTGAGTCTGAGGGAAGATAACCCACAGTCATAGCATGCTTAAAACACAGAGAATATGTTCCTATAAAGTACATAACAAATCTGAAATTAGATGCATGTTAGACCTCATTGCATTTCAAGTTTAAATATTGGCAAACTTATGTATTGAGCAGGATACACAACTCAAGAATATTTAGTCTCCAACAATTTTAACTGCCTCAGAAAAAAATACCTACCAATGACAGATGCACTCTGCATCAGTTTCTTTTCTGTTGCTATGATAAAACACCATTAACAGAGACAACACCTAAGAGAAAAAGTTTAGTGGGGCTGACAGTTCCAGAGGGTTAGAGAATATGACCATGGAACGAAGGTGTGCCAGCAGGAGGTTGGAGCATCGGCTGAGAGCTCACATCTTAATCCGCTAGCAGACAGATCAAAGCCCGCCTTCACAACACGCCTCCTCCAACAAAGCCACAGCTTCTTACTCTTCCCAACTAGTTTTAACCGAGGATCAATAGTCAGACATGTGAGCTGAAAGCAAGATGGTAGGCCCCAGGAAGGAAAACCTAGAGGCAGATTTTAGAGGGATTTTCTCTTCACAATAGCGCTTTTCAAATCACTTGATAAGGATCATGGCAGTGGCTGTAAAATGGGTCGTATCAAACAGAAGTATCTGGAAGTATTTATTTCCAATCTGAAATGGAGCTTTATCTATTGCTTGTCATAAATCTGCATATTCTTCTCTTCCAGATGACTACAATTGCAAAGTAGCGCTCACTTTGACATCAGGGTAGTAGTATGCTACCGCCCTTCTGTGGACGCCCTTCCCCCACAAACACACCAACCTATCCCTCAACCAGAAATTTTGCATAAAAATGAAGAAACACACGGGCAAGTGCTAAAAACCAAATTCGAAGAAAAAAGCAAACAACTTGAGCAAATCCCACGATAGAACAGCCCGGCAAAGTGTTCTTCACTAAAAGCAACACTGGTACCCACACGGGCAGCATCACACGCAATGAAAGAAACTGAATCCCCAAAGACAGGTGACTGCTCTGGATTCTACAAGCATCAAGGACATTTTGCTTTGTCTTATTTGCCAGATGAGAAATTGTACATGGTGTACATTAAGATGGTATGTAGGAAAAAAATAGAATACTGTTTCAGATTAAAAAAAAAAAAAAAACAAAAAACACAATGAGCTGAATATTCCAAGCAGCATGTTTGGAATACATGTGTTGGAGGAGAAGGGCTGTGCGGACTGAGTAGTGATGAAGGATAAACTGGTATGGCCTCAGGAGACTTAGTTAACAAATACTTAAAAAGCAGCACACATCTCTTCAGCTCCACATCAGGTGACGGCGATCATGATGGGAGTTTTTATTCAACCAGTTTGGCAAACCCACAAATGAGGGCTGGATTAATAAACTGTCAATTTGCAAACTATAAACTATGGGTAGTTTTATAACGTAAAATTATAAAGTAAAAATGAGCAGGCTATTACAGAGCTTCATTAGAATATCCTTTTCCTTCCTGTTGCCCGTGGCTGCTTTTAGGAAACTGTGCAAAGCAGCACAGAGTCGACAAAGGCCTATGACCCACAAATCCAAAATGCTTATTATTTCATCAAGTAGAGAAAAAAAATTGCCAATCCTTAGTCTAGGCTTAAGAGGCTAATTGACAGAATGCTAATTTTATAGGTTGAATATAGAAAAAAATATATCATGTATCAGCTATCACATTCTGGCTAGCATACTTGGTGAAAAAAATTCTTAATACTCAAAAAAAAAAGCTTCAATTCAGCAAAAAAGTTGCCTGTGTAATTGACAAATGAGTAAAATGCCAATATATGCAATGCCAAATTGAAAGTGGCTTTGGTTTAATTAGCACAATTTCTTGGAGGATGAGAAATAATTTAAACAGTGGGCCATACATTAATTTTAATGACGAGAAATGTAATAAGAAGAAGTCTTGAATTATGGGTGCAGCTTTCTTTGTCAAATCAAGACTGAATGGCAGTGGTAAGCTGGCTACAGACACTGGGGTTTGGCAAAAATCAGTGAAGTTTTGTGACTTAATTGCTAATAGAAAGATCAAAATGTTGAATTGTTTATCATTATGTATAAATCGTGTGCATCAGTAAAATTAATAAACACACAGGTATGCACACGCGCACACACACACACACACACACTTCCCCAGAAAGCTTGTCTTTAAACAGCTAGCTGGACAGCATAATCAGGCACCAACAGGCAGGGAATTGTCACCCCAGCGATGTTAGGACACTCGAGGTCGCGAATCTTAGTATTTCCCCTGTAAACCAAGCCAAGACAATACCCTGGACAATGAAGAAGCAGAACAAAGCCAGGAGACGAACTCTCATCCAGTTACACCCAACAAAAGGAGCACCGGCTGTGGGGATCCGAGGCAAGGACTGAGAGGGGCAGCTCTAAGCAGCTGGCGGAGGTCAATGACACAGGCCTGTTGGACACTCAGGTCACCGTCAGGTGAGTGAGGTGGAGGTTGGGAGATGGTGCTTTGGTGGCTCTGCTCCGCATTCCAGTGCCGACCCAGGACCCTTCAACCCCGGGAGTCTTCGCGGACCACGGACTGTCTCCGGGGGTGAGCCTCGGGGGAGCGTGTGCTGAGTACAGCCAGAGGTTCCGGGATAGCTCTTGGGGCTCCGCGCAAAGGCGAATGGTCACTTGTGGGAGGACTGCCTCGCTGCAGCTTCCATCCCTTTCTCTGTGGACGGGAATCCAAGTACAGACGCTTCCGCTCTGAAAGTGCATCTCAGCAAAGGGCTTGACTCACCATACCGCACAGTAAACTAGAGGATGTAGGCGAACGCGCCACCGGCTGTCTACTGCGCATGTGCGCGGCGTGAGCCGGCTCTACAGAGGATTGTGGGAAAGGTGAAAGACGAGGCTAAAAGAACCTCACTTCTCTGACTTAACTACTATTCTACTTTAATTCCACGAGAGAGTTACTCGGACTGTTCGCTGCGTGACGTTTGAAACGAGGTCGGCACGTGCCTCGTGTGACTGGAGCTTCCTGGGTCTTTTCCAACACTCGGTGGCAGGAAAAGCGCGTGCTCACAGGAGAGGGAGGACAGGGAAATAGAGTACAAAGAAGGCTGCAGGGAGGCTAAGGGGTCGCACTGAGCAGCTGCAGACCTCAAACACCCGCAGTCAGGCCGCCTTCCCTTGTGGTGGGCGTCTGAGGAAACGCTCCCTCCAGAGCGCGCGTCTGAGGACAGCAGGGCAGGAACGCGGCCCCTTCCTCTCCCCGCCTGGGGGCCGGCTGCCATGCCTGAGGTGGCGGTGCTTCCGGCCTCTCTCCATCTGCTCCCTGGATCCTCTGAGCAGAAAGGAGACGCTGGGGGCCGGGTCGGAGCCAGAGCCACTGCTGCCAGTTGGCCCAGCGACGCCTCCCTCCCAGGGTTTGGCTCGATTCGCGTCAGGTCCACACACTGGGGAGAGTAACAGTCCAGCTCCATCGTGAGCATGGGATGAACACTGGTTCGCAGGTCTCCCTCCCTAGCAAAGCAGCAGGCCAGGAAAAGTCAGCAAAGGGGGCGCCGAACCAGCGTGGGGGCGCGGCCTACCTGACAGAGCCGCCTTCCTCTGCCCCAGGAAAGCTGCCACCTGTGGCGGCCTCCTCGCCTTCTCCCTCTGTGTGTTTCCTGTGTAATTCCACCATCTGTCACACGGAATATTCTGGGAGAGGCCCTCCTAGCCTAGCAACCTGCAGAGGAACGACAGATGAGTGTGGGGGAGGGGAGCACATGACCCCCTCGCTGAGTGGGCTTGTGTGACTGCAAGTCAAGCCGAGCTATAATTACAAACGAGCTTTCGAAAGAGTGCATCCCCAATGCCACGGGTTGCCGTTTCTTTAACCGTCTTTCATATTTTCATCTTTTCTCATCGATTTGTCTCCATTTCTCAATTATTTTTTTCCATAAATGTATTGTTTGATAAAGAAGAGACACACAGTCTTGGAACCCTATGCCAGAAAGGTACCTCTGCTTTTTACACGTTAAATTGAAGCATTAAGAAATCCATAGGCGATAGTCAGCTTCGTGGCCCCTCCTATGAAGAGAGCCGGGAAGTGACAAGAGAGGCTTTCTTTCGGCGGCTGGCGTCCCTGTGGTCCCTGTGCTGTCCTGTGCTGCCGCCCTAGTGAGCCGCGTCACTTGAAGCCAGAGGCGCAGACAGGTTCCGCGCGCGAAGTGCGCAGGCGTCTCAAGCACACGCCACACCGAAAGACAATGTAATCTCTTCAATAATTTATACTGATTGCAGGCTCAAAGAGTAATATTTCAGTTACAAGAGACTAAACAGAACGCGCGATATTTAAATTTTCATTAAGTGGTTTGTACTTTTTAATGTGGCTGCGAGAAAATTTAGAAATGCGTTTGCGGTCCACGTGTTTCTGGCAGGTGCTGGAGGCAGCCGGCAGCTAAGGGAACTGTGGGATTAAGGGCTGGTGTAGAAACTCCCTCGCTGGTCCCCTCTCAACTTCACACTCATTACCCAAAGCTTATTATTGGCGACTGCTATTTTTTCTTCTCATTCCATCTATTTTAAGAAATGAGAAGCAGTACATACTGGAATGCACTCCTAAACCAGCAAGTCCAGCCTCTGTCTGTCCTACTGTGCTCCCATACCCCCGAGCCAAAGCACACTGGGGGGGGGCCACTGCGGGTGGACCATGTGCTGCAGTGTGGCCAGAGGGCAGCCTTGTGTAAGGAGGGAGTGACTGAGCCATTTTAAGGAGCAAATAACTAAAACTCCTTTCCACGCATACTCCATTTCAAAACAATTATCCAAAGGATTAAACACATGTTCGGACTTCCAGACTTCATTGTTTCCCCTGTTCAAGAATTCCTTTGCTATCCTGTGATCAATCACTCTTTCTCCTGTTCTAAGATGACAAGATGACGACAATCCTGGAAGAGCTAACATGGCTTTAAGATCGTATTTATGGCATGTCAGGGATTGATGAGTGATGGGAATACAATGCGTGCTACAGAAGAGTGGTTCATTCTCGGGAGAATCGCTTCTCCTGCAGATTCTAAATGATCCTGACGTGGTCCATGGCCATACCTCCCTGCACATGCCCGATCTCGTCTGATCCTGATGGTAGTTTTAAGTCAGTGTTGGAATTGTATTTAAATTCTACATCATAACTGCAGAAATTATCAGAGACCTAAAGTGGCATAGCAACAAATTAAACAGATTTTCAATGAGATGGAAGAAATGTCAGCCCCAGCAAAGTGTGGGAGGGAAAGACAGATTCTACACGGTTGTAAGAAAGAAGTTAAAATTTAATTTGATAGTTTTTATTTTATTATCATTTTATTGTTGTTATTATTTGTATATGAGAAAATGGCAGGGACAACGTTCAGGAGCTGACTACAGGAATCAAACTCAGGTCTCCAGACTTGGACAGCACATGTTTTTGGTATGAACTCACCAGCTCTTTATCCATTCTTAAAGACCAACCAGAGACAAAGGTATGTACACACATTTGTAATCTCTCTGCAAAGCATTCACATGGTGATGTTCATGAGAAAGATTGAGAGAAAGAAAAGACACACAGGAATCCTGGGTATGACAGGAACAAAAAGAGCAGGCAGCTGGTATACAGGGAGCAAAGGAAAGAAAGATAGCACAGTTCTCAACAGAAAGCAAACAAAAGAATGCAACTGAAAACTGCCAGAAAGTCCACAACAAAGTGGCCGTAAAAGTGTAGAAATAGGAATGCAAAGACCGTAAGAGCAAGAGGACCAGAAAGTTTGTTGTGAAATTACAAAGTGACCTCAGAAGCTACACCCGTAAGGTTTCACCAACATGGCTGCCCACACATGAGCTGAACAAGGACACCAGTGAGCATGCCAACTGCAGAGAAAAGCTCACAAGGCCCCAACCCTAAACAAGAACTGCAGGTAACTGAGAAGAGTGGGGAGCAGAGAAGTGGTCCTCCCCAGGGGGAGCACACCAACTGGCTATCCAGACAGTCAGACCTGAAATCAGACTCACACGTAACATCATATGGACTCAACATGTTAGAAATACTTCTGTATCTACATATGCACATTCATGTAAGAGGAGGCCATGAATTGAAAGGAGACTTGGGAGGAGCACATGGAAGGATTTGGAAGGAGAAGGAAGGAAGACACACTGTAATTGAATTACAGTCTCAAAATTAAACATAACAAGATAAACATCTGTAAGAGACATTTTTCTTTTCCTCCATTATAACACAAAAGATGGCATAAAACCAAACTGAAAACATACCGTGACTCTTATGATACCAAAAACTAAAAACTGATAATATCCCAAAGAACAGGAGAGAATAAAGTGAAGAATTAAGCTTATGAATCAATCATTAAGACATATATAGATAATCTATAAACACTTGGGAACTTAATAATACATTTACATACCCAGTGGTTCAAAGATTATATCACAAGGAAAAATTATAAAACACTGTGGATGACAGAAGTAAAGTGCAAGATATGAAAATGCATGAAACTCAGCTAAAGCAGCGCTCTAGGGCAAATTTATAGCCATAAGAGCTTGTACTAGATGGCAGGGTGCTCTTGAACCCACAGTCTACAGGAAGGGCCAGCACAACCTTCCTGTAACAGGCCAGACCATAACTGCTTAAAGCTTTGACTAATATGTGTGGTCTCTTATTAATACTAAACACTGCTTTTACAGCGTGAAGGAGTCCACGAACAACAGAGAAGTAAATGACTGTGTCTGTGTCTAAAATTATTATGAGCACTGAAATTTGGGTTTCGTGTAATTTCTATAAGTTTGTAATCAAATTAAATTATAAAAACATATTCAAAATGATATATAGATTTAACACAATGCCAATCAAAAGTTTAACAGAATTTTGTTGTACAAATTAATTTAACAATATATATTGGAAAATAAAATACTGAAAAGAGCAAAAATACAGAACTCACACTGTACAAATCTAAATCTTACTATAAAAAATATGCTGATCAAGAAATTCATGTAGCAGCGAAAGGATACATATAGAACAATTGGACACCATGCAAAGGCATGAACACATTTCATTTGGTTTTTTGGGCAAGACTGTCTTAGTAATTCAGTAAACAAAAGAGAATTTTCAGCAAGTTATGTTGGAAGTAGATAGTCAGAAAGAAACAAAATTATGAGCATATATGAAGAACTAATTGGTGACTAACTGAGGCTTGGTGGTTTTCTTTTAATTGAAAAATAAGAAATGAGAGTGTGAAGTTCAGAGAGGATTTGTTAAAGGACTAGAGGGGAGCTGGAGAAAGCGTGGGGATGGGTGTGAACGAGTGACGTGCACATTATGAAAATCTCAAAGGATAAAGAAAGAAGTAAAATGTGAGTCTCAAACCATATCCCATTATAGACAAGAACTAACTAAAATTGGATCATAGACCCAAATATAAAAGCTAAACTAGAAAAGTCCTAAAATGTCTTGAGTTTGGAGTATATCTTTATAGATAAGACACCAAAAGCACAAGCTACAAGAGGGAAATTTTGATTCACTTGACTGTCACTATTTAAGCTTCTGCTCACAGAAAAATACTGTTCCAGTGGACATGCCAGCCAGTGAGCCAAAGAAAATAGCTGAGAAGTGTGTACCTGGTAGGAATCTGCGCTTAGCAGAGGGAAATGTGAGAAAATTAGTGGCTGTGCATTTGGAAGGACCTGTGTGTTTATGGGTCTCAGCACCCACGTAAGAAGCTAGGTGCAGGGGTGCACCAAAGAAGGAATGGGTGAAGATTTGAACAGGCACTTTCTGAAAGAAAAGATATAACAGGCAAATAGATGAAGTCAACATAGGACCTCATTACAACCTGTTGGAATGGCAAGATTTTAAAACAATGACACTGGAAGGATGGGGAGACGCAGAGTGTGGGAAAGACGGCCTCTTTACTGAGCAGAAGGCAGTGTGGCCCGACAGCCCTGGGAAACACTGGAGTCTGTCTTACACGTGAAGTACACACTTAACACATAACTGCATACAACTGAGCAATCCTACTCCTGAGTGTTTACCCAAGAAAAGGGGCGTGCTTCTGATTGGACAGCTCTGGGCTGGAACCTACAGATGCTTCCTTCCTGATTTCCCTGACGCACCTGCCTTCAGCTGTCCAGTGGGATGGGCGTATCATCACACACACAGCAGAGCCATGCCATGCAGCAGTACAAAGCCTGCAGCAAGGGACCCATCCGCAGTGCGCAGGAAGGCAGAGCGCTCAGTGCACTCCCGCACCTGTGACACACCAGGGACAGGAAATGATGTCAGTGACTGCCAAGTGATGGGGGAGCGAGGGGGCTGGGTTCAATGGGACACTTGGAAATCTGAGGAGAAAGGAACCATTCTCCACCTTCATCTTGGTGGTAATTTCATAACCACATGCACTTGTGTAGACTCATCATATTAGAGCCCTAACGTGGTTCTGTATTGTCCAATTTAGAATTCATGAACATGAATTTTATAAACCTCATAAATGGGAATAAGGCATTATTGGAAAATGATACAAACTCAGGCTGTGCTTTCTGTGGTGTGTGTGTGTGTGTGTGTGTGTGTGTGTGGGCACTATCTGTGTAGGTGCACACACCATTCTGACCACGTTGTTGGCATAGGCTGTCACAGGCCTGGAGCTCACTGAGGGCTTGCTAGCAGCCTCTGGGGATCCACCTGCCGCTCCCCCCGCCCCCCGCCAGTGCTAGTATTACAGCCCGCACTAGCACCCTGGCTGTGCTTAATTTTTATTGCCCTCATTTGGATACATAAAGAGAAATGGATGTTTTCAGTCGTTCCAGTTATGCAATGCTCTCATTTGGCTCATTTTTCCTCAAAATTTTGTCTTTCCCATGTAACAGCGAAGCGCTCTGAAGCAGCAGAACCCTCAACAGGAAGTGGCTCCTCCCACACAGGCGGTCCCCCAGCACAGGTGAGCTGGCAGAACCGGCACTTCCGTGGGAGTCTGCCCTGGCTCTGCCTGCCTCTTGCTGCTTCCTTCATTTCTTTCCAGCTTTTCTTCACTAAGAAAAGCTGCCCTCGGGCAAGATAAACGTGTGATTTACAGCTCCCCAGAAAGGCTCGTGTTCCTTCCAGGCGGGCTATGACGGCCAGGTAGGCTGTCCGCAGGTGCGGTCCCTGCCTGGGTTTTTATTAGCAACTTCCAGGGCTCGGTGAGCTCTCAGTGAATCTAAAAGATGGGGAGAGGTGTGATGAAGACCACAGAGGTAAAATGAGTACACTGCACAACAGAGCTAGATTTATAAGGAGAATGAGTTGTCTGCCTCCCGATTCCTCTGTAGATCTCTGGTGTGTGTGTGTGTAGGAATCCTCTCAGAGAGATAAATGACATCCATCAAATAAGATATCTCCATATATATATACCACCTAGATACTTCTTTCTTGCTGCCCCTTTTGCTCTTTTGCTGAGGGAGCACAGAGCCTACCAGCAGATGAGCACAGGCTGCCCTGTGAGGATTTGCTTTTATTTCAGTGTGCAGATACCGTCTGAGCACAGTGCAGTCATCCAGCTAGGGCAGAGGGGATCTTGGATCTTTTCACAGTCATGGTCAAGACTAGACACAGTAAGTTTCTAAAGAACAGAAGACGTAAGCAAAAGAGTAAGCAAATGAGCCAGGCGCTACCATCCACCCCAAGCCTCCTGATCCTGAATCTAAAGGTAAAGAGTCTTTCTGGGAATCTTGTGATGGACTCCTAGCAGGATCTACCATTCTTGAGAGCCTGCCCACGGGCAGCCAGGGCTCCATGCCTACTTAGCCGGATGTTAGACTCTGCAGGGCTGGTTCTGGACCTTCTTTGCTGAGCTCTCAAGGATGATGATTGATGCTGAGCCCCATTTTGAGTTTCTGCAGCTCTCTCTGCTGAGCGCCTTGGGAGCCATGCTTTGTGATGGTTTTCTCAAATACCATGCACTGAGTGCGTGAAATTTCCGTAATTTCACTCCTTGCAACTTAAATGACAATTTAGTCATTGATATCTGGTGTAATTTTGCCTTTGCCGAAGAGAATCAAGGTTATTCCTTTCCCAACGTTATTATTTATCTCTTGTTAAAGGCGTGAAGGGAAATTCCTTCCACGACTGACTCCAGGAGCTAGAAGCATGCTGGTCTGTGCCAGGCCCGTTCAGCCTGTTCGGTCACCTGGGGGTGCTTATCAGATATTCTGCTTCTCTCGGGGACCTCCCGGAGGCATTTCCCAAGGGCAGTCAAACCACTGCTGTCTTACAGCAGCGTCTGTGATCACCTGCATGAGACCCTCGGGAGACTGGGCCTCATCACGTTCCTTTCTGAAGGAGGGACGCTCATGACGGCCATGGGTTTATTTGTCTACAGGACCCCTCCTTTCCAAAGGCTACAGGAGTGTGACTGACAGGAGTCGGGTCTTTGGTAGGGTGCCTGCCTGTGTGTTGTCCAGGGAGTCCTCGCTGCTACAGTTGTTCAAGAGCAATAGCTGCTTCACGGGACCCTTCACCGCTGTGGCCACCTGTACATCACCCTGAAGCCTTCCCAATGCTGATGTTTTGATTATGAGTCAGCCATGAGCTCATAAGGAATCCCACCCCCAAGACGACACTGGACAGAATCTGGTCTGCCGCTGCTCTGCTGGGGTGAACAGGCATTTTTCATGTCTCTCCAGAAAAGGTCACAAAGCTCTTCCTAGTTTAAGTCCCCAAGCCCGCTCCTAGGAATCAGAATAGTCTTAAAAGCTTCCTCACCATAGAAAACAGAGAAGCCTGTGCACTAGATGCTGCTTTACTGTTCTCTGGTTCTGGTTTCATTGGTTGTATTCAGCTCTGAGACACTTGTATTGTGCAGATTCACGGAAGAATAAAAAAAAGTACTTCTTCGCTGAAGTGTGACTGTCTGAAGCCACTGTAGTCTTTAATCGTTTCATTTATTGTCTGAGAACCAAAACCGACATTTTTCCCTCCTTTCCTCCCTCTTTCCATCCCTCCTCCTTCCCCCCGTCCTTCTTTCTATGTGTGGTGTATAGATGTGTTGATGTAGGTGTGGGCATAAGTACTTGAGGGTACATGTGTGCACGAAGAAGCGTTCAATGTCGAGTGTCTTCCTCAATCTCTCTACCTTACCACTTGAGACAAGGTCTCTTATTGAGCCCGAAGCTCATGGATTCGGCTAGACCAGCTCTCCAATGCATTTCAGGTATCTACCTGTCTGCACCTCCATTTCAGCCTCCCTACTCCAACCTCCCTCCCTCCCAGTGCCGGGTACCAATGCATGCTACCATGCCTGGTTTTACATGTGGGTACAACAGAGCCCAACGCCAATCTTTGTGCTTGTGTAGCAGGCAGTTTGCCAACTGGACCAGCTCTCCAACCTAGGGAGTGGGTTATTTTTCATTAGAATTTTTTCATTCATCATCTCAATGAATACGAATAACTGGTTTCATGAAATGAAGGTGGTGAGATCATGAAAGAAAAGATCGTGGAATTCTTGTCACTGCAGCATTGCTGTGCAGTTAGATGGGGCAGTATTTTCCGAGGGCTGTGCTCAGAAGTCTGAGTGCTCAGTCAGCAGGCAAGCCCGACAAGGCAAAGCAAAAGCTCTCAAGGAAGCCACACCATCCTCAAAACCACCCCTTGACTACTGAGAAACCATAAATAGCTCTGACCCATTCGCACCCTGCAGCCATGGATGCAAAGCTGCTGTGTAAGGGAGGGGCACGAAGCTGTTAGATCTTGACTGAGTTTTCAGCCTTTGACATTTCAAACACAGAGAAAGGCACGGGCGCCATTGAGTGGTACCTCCACAGGAAGCCTTGACTTGGGCTTCTTCTCAACCCTGCCCTCTTGACGTCTAAAAAGACGAAAGGCACAGCAAGCTCCTCTCCACCAAAAACATCTCCACACCTTGCCAAATGTCCTTACGGTTCAAGTTACTTCCACTGAGAACCACTGACCTACATCTACCAATTTTACTGCTGTGATAAAATGTTGAGCAAATTGACAGAACTCCTTTTGATGTTTTTAAAGACTAAAAATATATTTACTTAAGTATTTGAACATAAATAGACGGCTGTAGAAGGGACGTGTTCCAGAAGCGCGCATACGAGCACGCATACGACGCAGCCTCCACAGTCGGTGACACAGAGTTCTGTCACTGTGAGAGAAGGACACGACTGTTTGGATTCAAAACAAAATTAATTTAAGCTCCTTATAGTTCCCATCCCTAAAGCCAGGAATGGATTTTCATATGCAGTGTCGGCTTGCATACAATCGGGAAAACGAAAATGGCCTCTGAAGAGCATATACGTGGGTTATCTAAGCATCAAACCTACAGGCTCTGGAAACATTCTGCACAGCCTTGACCTTAACGTCTGTGGACTTCAATGTTTGTTTTTGTGACAAGAAGAAAGGAGGAAGCCACACAGCTCACTCCTGGCTGAGGTAGCTGCCCTAGGACAGTCTTCTTCAAAATCCCCCAGCATTCCCTGGCATCTGTCATGGCTGCTCTCAGCAAGATGCAAGATGCAGTCTTAAAGCTGTGTCTGTTACCATTCCTTTGGGAATCTGGTCTTTTGAGGACAAGGGTGAGACTCAACACTGGGCAGTAGCTAGCGGCCTCTGCGTACCAACGGGTTTCCATAATTTCTGCCCATCTTAACAGATGCATGGCATTCCCCCCTCTGTGGTTTCAGGTGCTCTGTCATTTATTTCCGTGGTGTACATAATGAACCTGACAGGTGCTGTCACTGGAAGAAACAGCTCCGCCTCAGGGGAATAAAAAAAAAAACGGCTTTTTACAGAGCAAAGGATGACTGATGACGAGCCAAGATCACAGACGGATGTCTCCCCTAATACTGAGTTCGGTGTGGAAGTTGTTTCATTCAGCTTTTATGGCAACAGAAAAAAGCCAACTTAAAATACCTTGATGGAAACGTTCAGAGAGGTGGGTTAGAGCAAGATGGGAGCAGCTCAGCTGTTGGACTCAAACGTTATCCTGCATCATTCTTAGCTCTTCCATTGGTGGAGCAGAAAATTCTGTCAAGTCCAGTCATTCCAGAGGTTTTTATTTGTTCATTAGGGTGTTAGGTCTGGAACCAAGGTACACAAAACAAATGGCACTTTGAGAGCTAAAGATAGACCAAAATAAACTGTAATCCTTTGGCTCGGCAGTACTCCAAGCCCATCGTCACTGAAATATCGATTAGCCCATCAGCCTATGCACACAGTTTGTTCTGAGAATTCTCAGTCACAGGAAGCACCACTCTGTCATCTCAATGCAGTCTTTCACTAGTGTGTGACCTGCCTGTCACTGAGGATGAGGTTCCACTGGAGAGACATTAAGTCACTTTCCTTATTGAAATGCTTTTTCTGCTATATTCCTCGGTTATTTCCCCACATACTCTGGTACCATTTTGATGAGTTCTTGGGTTAAAGAATTGGATTTTATTTAATGATTTCAAATCTTTACAGTGTTGTCTTCTCACAAAAATATACAGCAGAATTTTCCATATTTTGTAATTCTTAGCACAATAGAATCATAAAGAACTAATGTTAATTTTCCCTTATAGTATCTGTGCATAATAGGCACAGTGTTGGCAGTGTTAATAGGGTCTTGTCCTTATTTTAAATTCTCAGTGATGTATATATATGTTTGTTTTGATGTGGTTTTATGTGTTTCTCTGCACTTAATCCACTGTCTTCCCTATGCATTCCAAAATAGCACAACATATATTTTGATTTTTGATAATTTGCATATTGTAGTTGAATATTTATATTTATTATTGGTTCATCTTTTAAATGATTGTTATTCCTAAATCATCTGTATACCCAAATCACCACACAGAGACTAGAACTTCGTTAATTAACCTAGAACACAGTGCTAGGCAATAGTTACTCCATCCTAAGCCTCCAAGCCGGCATAGTTTTCTCCTATTCAGATTTCCCACATTATACTTGCTTTAAGTTGTATCTTAGGTCCAGTTCATCTCCCTCATGGTTCCAAGTCCTCTCCTGCCCATCTCTGCTCTCCCACTCGATTTCTTCTCTTTCCCTCCGGACCAGGATGCCCCACCCTATTCTCTCCATTGCTCAGCATTGGCTGGTTGTTTTATTGACAATAGAGAGAACAAATGGTGGCATGTTTACACAAACTTGAGACAGGTGATGCTTAGAATGAACATCACAATGCAATGTGCGGATTGAAACCAGATAGTGAGGTAGAGAAATCAGCATTTGAATGAACAAGGGTAAATTGTATACATTCCACAAGGATATTATACCAACATTTCCCCCTTTAAGTCCAATAAAAGGCTCCTTTTCTTTTAATACAATAATAATTATAAAAGTTATGAAAACTATTAGGTAAAATTTACATGTGCAATGTGTATTTGGCAACTTAGAAGAAAGTATCTGATTATCCTATCTTGACAAGTTTAGAGTTCTATGCCAAGATAACTTTTACCCTTATTGGTATTACTTATATGAAAACATTTTCTTAAACTCTAAACAACTTAAGCTTAATTGTGGAACTATAACTATTTGGTCTTCAACCCCACCAGAGACTTGAGAAGGAAGAAAATTAGTTACTGGAGTAAACAGGAAGTGCATGTTAGCAGCTTCCAAAAAATAAAAAAAATTGACAGAGACAGTTTGCTGCCTGAACAATCACCCAAAACTCTCTATAACGTTGGAGCATCATCTTCAGCCTTCTGGCTCAGAATATTTGAAAGACATATATGTGAAGCAGGAACTATTTGGGACTTGCTTACCCTGTCTTGGCAGAGTTCAGCAGTCGACTTCTCCTGCATTTAAGCTTGCCCATTTTTTAACAGAATTCTGTCTGTTGTGAAACAAGGGCATTTTCTTTTTGTCCAGTTGTCTCATTTGTCACATTTGAAGCTGTCTCCATATGGAGGTTCTTTAATGCTCATCATCTTCTTTGAGGTAGGTGGGGGTACTGCCAGGAGATGACCTGTCTCATTATCAAAGAATCTTTAAAATAATAAAGACATTTTAAATGCCATATTCTGTAGGTCTCTGGAGTTTTCAAGACTACCTATCTTTATGTAATTGATCTGTCTACAAAATCATATCTATGTCTTAGACCTAGGATGTATACTCCTGTGAGGAATTAGACTAGTGTCTGATATGACTATGAGTTGATTAACTAGCAATTAGCTTGCATTACCTAATACTCTAAACAGTTTTTAATAGCAGTTTAAAAGTATTGGAACCACCTCTTTTAGTGTTATTGTAAGTACCAGACTGGACTGCTCTGAAGGCTCTCTATTTTGATTCAGAGTCCCCCAACCTCTGTTCTATGGCCTTTAATTTTTCTTTATTCCTAGACCATTGTTCAATCCAAATAGGTTGGTCAGCCAGCCACCTTACTGGTAAGTCTTTGGGTGTTTTATCAGCAGTGTCTTTCCAACATGAAGTTGAAAACACAGCTTCTGTTGTATTTTGTTTATGGACAGACTAGACCATCTGTAACTATTTTGGATGGCATTTTTTTAATAATTTTAACTTCTTTATCAGGAGTATTACCTCTGAAATTAGGGGATGTTAATCTGGGTTTTCCATTGTTATAACAGATCTCTTTCCCATAAGTTTATGTTTATATCAGCCACATATGGCCTCAATTTTCCTATTTCACCTTCTGTTCCTGTATATTTAAGCCACCTGACACTTTCTTTTACTTAAAGTTCCAACTCCTTAGAATTCAAGAGGATAGCCAGCTCTTGAAATGGCCAGGATTTAGGAGTGATTAATTGTGACATCAGCCCCAGTATCCACCATGCCTTCAATTTCAAAATTATTTAAAATTATCTTTAACTTTGGCCATTGATTATCTATAGAGGTTTGCCAGCAAATTTGTTTTTTTGTTTCCTTCCTGTTTTTTAAATTTATCTATAGAACTTGCTCTGACCTCACTGTCTGATTTTTTAATGTTTATTCCCAGAGCAGTGGTTTTAATTTTCTTGTGGAGGAGTACCCCTGTCCTGTATTGGGGCCTTCAAGAGGCCCCCTTGGACATTTTTTGATAAAGGATTACCCCATTTATCTGTTGCTCCTCTCCATTCACTGGGCCAATATCTCCCCTTGCCACATCTTCTGCATAATTTAGGAACCATAGTCTCCCTTTTTGAATCATTTTGGTTTTCCTTATAATTTCCTTTGTAGTAACCTTGCCCACAACAATTATGACATTTCTCAAGGTCATTAGGGGTAGCTTCTATCAAGGTCATACTGGGTAAGTGAGGTCTGATGTCAATCGTATTTCTAATCCATTCATCTATTGGTGCAGATCTCACTCTTAATGGCCTTATTGCCTCTTTGCATTCAGTATTAGCAAAATTTTTAAAATCCAAAGATTCTATTAGTGCCTTTCTAGCTAGTGGATCTGGTATTCTTCTATCCACAGCTGAAGTCAATCTTTGCAAAAAGTTAGTGAATGTTTCACTTGGATCTTGCATGACCTGAGAGAATGGGTCAAGCCTTTTTCCTGTTTCCTCAACCTTGTCCCAAGCATTTAAGGCTGCTGGGCAACATAATGCTAAGGTTTCTTCATTATATACAGCTTGTATCTCTGTGTCAGCATATCAGCCATCACCAAGCAGCTGTTCCTTATTAACAGCAACACCTTTGGCCCAGGTTCTAATATTGCCTTTGCCATATCCTCCCAGTCTTTGGGATTACTCTACTTATGATTGACCAGGAAATCAGCATTTGTTTTACACATGGTGAATGCATTCCAAAATTAGTGACACTTTGCTTAAATTTCCTCAGATCTAGCCCTTCCTCGGGGCGTCATTCAGCTTCATGATAATCCTGTGGATGATCATCATCCGCTGGTCTCTGCTGTATACTGACTGGATAAACTAACGTTTGTTTTCTAACCACCTTTGGTTGGCTTTCTTTATCTTTCACCTCTGCCTGAGTATTTTCTTTACTTAGTATTCTAAATTCTTCTTTGAAGGTCTGTACCCATATTTCACACCTAACTCTCTGTTGTTTTGTTCAATAATCTCTTGAATCTCTTGTTTTATGCCTTGCTTACAACTTTTAATTTTTTTTTATATTGTTCTAGTTGTTCTTTGTGTTGTTCTGGTATCTTTTCTAAACCTTTACCTTTGAGAAGACATAAAAGGCTGGTCCAATGATTAAAGTTAAATTGAGTTAAGTTAAAGTTAAATAGTCATAATTTCTAAATTTTCCTTTACTTCTGTCTTAAAACCGTAGAAGAGATTGTCAACCAAGCTCCGAGAAGTCTGTTTTATTGTCTCTCCCTTTTTGTTCACTTTGTTTACTTAAAATTTGTATATAGCATAAACGATTTACCTGATCATAAGTTCTGTTTCTGTCTGTGTTCCTTTGCGCTGTGCTGTGGCTCACAACTCTCCTGTTTATCAGCTCACAAAAAAAAAAAAAAAAAAAAAAAAAAAGAAATGGTTTTGCCTCCCGCCTGTTACCAGATCCCTACTCCTCCCTGAGTTGGTTCAGCTCTTGTCTAACTTGGAAGAGCACGTAGTTTGGATCTATTAAACTGGCCTTTTACCTTTACGTAAGCTTTTGTCCTGAGAAAGCAGTTTAAACAGCCTCCCAGCTTTTCTTCTAGACCTTACCAGTTCAGATGCTTGAGGCTTCTTAGTCTGTCTTTGGCTCCTGCTTTCAGGGAGAGGTATTTTTTCTGCTTCCTCACTGGATCCTGACCCCTTCCTCACTCTGGGAAGTCGATGGGTTCACAAACGGTTTTGCTCCTCAGACTGGCAAAAACACCTTCTCACCTTCTCAAAAGGATTTCACTTTCTGCCTTGTCTAGCAAAGTCTGGCTTTGAGAAGCTTTTTTGTTAAAGAACCACTTTTTCCCCTACCTACAGAAACTGCCTCTCTGGGGTTTGGAGGTATCAATTTTTGTTTTTATGCAGCCTGCTGGAGACCTTGCTGCTTTGCAGGGTGTCTGTCTATGTAAGACCTGGGGTCTCACAGCTCAGGAGTTCAATCGCGCCCTTCCCAGAAACTCCCCCAGACCAAGACTCGTTGCAAAAGCAAGAGGTTTATTAACCATTGTACAACGGGGTCACCTGCCGGTCAGCAAAGAGTGTCACACAGAGACAAGGCCTTTAGGTTTTTAAAAGAAAAATTGTGGGAAATTTGAAGTTGCAGTTTTGGCAATTTAGGATTGGATGAGGAAGTTATAAAGTAAGATAATTGGTTAGTCTTAGGTGTTCAAGCTTGGCCAGTCCTGCCAAGTGTGGATGCAGCTGCAATTTAAGGTGGGGGTGGTTAGCTCATCCTTGAAGATTAGGGGCTACAGACTTTTGGCTGGAGGTCAAAAGCTACTCAGAAGAAGTCTAGGTTCGTTGCTAAGAAACGCTATCTCAAGGACAAGGGTCTGGTCCTTCTTTTGCTGAGTGAAGGTCATTGCTTGCTTGCCCTTTTTTTATATCTGTCCTCACAGATAGGGTCACATTCCTTCACTCTCTGGAAAGGTACTAAGAGGCTTTAGCTTAACCTGGACCTAAAACTCAAAACTATAGGCTTTAGAAGACATATAGGTTACAAAGTTATTCTAACCCTTTCATCTACTCATGAATCTGTGCGATCCTAGTTTAGGGATTGCCTTCGCTTTGTTTTTAAGGAACAGAAACAAAAAACTGCTCTATAGTTTTACTTTCTGTGTAGATTCTTGCTAGATTACTGTAAATTCTGCCACACGTTGTGTGAGACCCCAGGTCTTACATTTAAGCTGACAGTTGGAACGCCATATGTTATGGGTTATGGTATTTATTATTGGCTTATCTTTCAGTTAAACAGTGGTTATTCCTAAACCAGCTCTATACCCAAATCACCACACAGAAACTAAGATTTATTTAACTAACCTAGCACACAATGCTGGGCAATAGTTACTCCATCCTAAACCTCCAAGCTGGCATAGTTTTCTTCCATTCAGACTTCTCACATTACAGTTGCTTTTAGTCATATCTTAGGTCCAGTTCATCTCCCTCGTGGTCCCAAGTCCTCTCTTGCCTATCTCTATTCTCCCCCTCCTCCCAC
This sequence comes from Meriones unguiculatus, assembly GCF_030254825.1. Lineage (NCBI taxonomy): Eukaryota > Metazoa > Chordata > Mammalia > Rodentia > Muridae > Meriones > Meriones unguiculatus. The sequence goes on from NC_083357.1 coordinate 116,655,818, forward strand.
TCCCTGCCTTCTCCTCCCCTCCGGACAAGGATGTCCCCCCTATTCTCTCCATTGCTCAGCATTAACTGTTTGTTTTATTGAAAATACAGAGAACAAATGGTGGTATGTTTACACAAACTTGAGACAGGTGACGCTTAGAATAAACATCACAGTGCAATGTCTGGATTGTGTTGTAGGTGGTGGTTAATATTCACTATTGATATATCTTCTGGTAAAACTGCTGTTAGTCCTACACAGCTGTTTACCCAAATCACCACACAGAGACTGGATTTATTTAGTTAACCTAGAACACAATGCTGGGCAATAGTTACTCCCTCTTAAACCTCCAAGCCCTCATAGTTTCCTAACATTTAGATTTTACCCATTATACTTGTTTTTTGTGAAATCTCAGGTCTGGTTCATATTCCACGTCCTCTCCTCCAGCTCTCTCTCCCAGCTCTCCGGCCTTTTTTCCTCCCACTCTTTCCTGTTCTCCAGCTCCTCCCCTCTCCCGCCTACTTCCTTCCCTGCAGCAACATTGTGGCTAGTTGCTTTACTTGGAAGTTTACACAAAGATGTGACAGGTGATGCTTAGAATAATACAGTACAGTATCTGGACTGAAACCAGAGTCGGGGAGAGAAATCAGCACTTAAATGAACGAAGGTAAGGTGTATACATTTCAAAAGAACATTATACCAACAGGATTAAAAACAGTGGGGTAGAGAAATCAGCATTTGAATGAACAGGGGTAAATTGTATACATTCCGCAAGAACATTATACCAGCAGCATATTCTGCGGGTAATTTTTATAACATGTTCTTCTTTTTCAATTGCTACCTAATCTTCATTAATATTAAAGAAGTTACCCATATCTTCTATAATATTGCTAATTAATCATGACAGTATGCTTCCTACTCATGATTTTAAAAGGAATGTTAGTGGCTTGCATCATTAAATATTCTGCTGTCTATTGGCCTGGGGAAAATGTTCTGTATGCTTTTGAAAAGTATCTTTTCATTCTCTTTTTTTACAAGAAGTAATGGTTTTTAAGTTTTATCAAAAACCTTTCCATACCCATAAATAGATGTTCTTTTATGATTTATAAGATGTTATACATCGGGTTTTCAGATATTGAATGGTGCTGTAGGTTAGAGTAGATTGTTATTTTACAGCTATTAAAAATACTGCTTTATAGTTTTGATAGGACTCTTTCTTAGTCACCGTTCTATCGCTGTGAAGAGATTCCACGATAGGACTCTTTCGTCATCACTGTTCTGTTGCTGTGAAGAGACACCATGAGCACAGCAGCTCTTCTGAAGGGAAATACTTCCCTGAGGCTGCCTTACAGTTCAGAGGTTTCCTGCATTACACTCATGGTGAGAAGAAGGTGGCATGCAAGCAGATGTGCTGCTGGAGAGGGCGATGAGAACCCCGCATCCAGATCCGGGGGGACAGGAAGAGAGAGACACTGAGCCACACCTCCCAATAGTACACTCCTCAAGCCTGCGGGGGCCATTTTCACTGAAACCCCACTTCCTTTTGTCAGCTATCAGCTATCAGCTCTGCCTGTCAGTGTGCCTGTGTGTAAGAGAGGAAAAGGAGGGAGAAGGAGAGACAGGGAGACAGAACTGGAAAAGGAGACGGTGACAGTTCAGATTCACAAACAGAATTATTCTGTTTGGTAGAGAATTAGGTCAGCTTGAATTCAGCTACATTTTTTCTATGTTGTAAAAATATTTATGAAAGATAGTGAATTGTGTACATAAAATCTTTAAGTAATTCTTTGATATAATTTGCCCCAAACTAATTCTTCAGGGGCTAATTATAATGCTTTGATAATATGTTTAATAACTTGTAAGATAATTGAATTATTTAGGGATTTTTTTTTTGCTTCTTCTAATGTGAATTTAGATAATAAACATATTCTAACAGCACTTTTTAGTTCAGTTTTTTTTTTCTCTTATGGAATACTCTTGTTTTTTGGCACCTGTTAAGGTCCTCCTTTCTTAGCCCACTACAGGTTAAAATCTACCCGTTTTCTCCTATTCTCAAAACACTATGCTTTCATAAAAACAAATAAATGGGCAAACAAACAAGAACTTTAAAATGGAATGACATAGAAATACAAAGTCAGATCCTCTTCACAGTCTCTTCAAAGGCGCAGTACTAGAACATACTTCTTCCAACCAGCTTCTGCCTCCTAACGGCCAATGCTGCACCAAGGCTTCAGCCCTCAGATCACCCACTGATGACTGGCACGCTCATCATCCATCATCCCTCAGTGAGAGGTGACTGGACTCAATAGCTGGGAACTAACACACGTGAGCCCCGGAAGGGTGCTTTCCTTAATAAACCAGGCCTTCTGAAGGTGGCTGTTATTTCACAAACATAAGTACAAGATACAGACTCTGAAAGTCATGCATTTTTTTGTGTTTATTGTTGTTTTTTGGTTTGTTTATTGCCATAGCTAAGTAGATTCCAGAGACCTGGTGTGCGAATGCGGAGTCTTCGTTTCATAAAGCATCTCACAGAGAAATAAGAACCACTACAGAGCAAGCCTTTAGGGATCTGGGTTATACTCTTATTTTTAATTACAGAAGATGTATTTAGTCTCCCTTTTATCCATTCTTTTAAAGTGTGTAATACAGTGACTACAAACATGAGCAAAATTTATGTCATTCCCGTTAACCCAAAGAATCTATTTATTATCACACACACACAAGCACACACAGTGGGGGAGTTCCCTGGGCAAGCACTAATCCGCTTGAAGGCCGGAGACTGGCTCATTCTGGACACCTTCTGTTAGTGGGCAATGAGTAGTGTTTTATGATGAGTTTCTTCTACTTAACGTATTTCCAAGCTTCACCCATGATGAAGCTTAAAGCAGTGTTCATACTGTTACAACCAAACGATGTTATTTTATAGATACATCTTATTTATTTCACCATCATATTATAGAAATCTGTGCTGGGGGATGTTCTGTTTACTGTGCATTCAGATGCTGACTTCCCTGCCCCGGGATCTGGTGTAGTCCCACATGGACACTTCATTTCTATGAAGAATCTCAATGTTGTGTAAACATTGCTCCCCAGTTATCTCAGGTTGGTTAATAAAGAAGCTGAAGAGCCAATGACTGGGCAGAGGAGACAGGAGGCAGGACTTCCACTGCTCTACCCGAGGCCAGAGGAGGACTAGGAAGAGAGACGTCACCATGAGGACAGAGAGATACAGTAGGTCAAGGCAAGACTGAGATGGCAAGGCACAGGGCGTGTGGCTGGGAGTTGCCAGACTGGCACAACTGGGTTAGAATAGCTTCGTGTCTGCCCGGGTAGAGAGCTTAAGGCTTGTTGAATAGCTCTAGTAAGTCTCCGTGCCATTATGAAGAGCAAGAGCAGACATAGAAAACCCCCGCCAATACCTAATTCCACAAATCGTTTTTTTTCTACTTTTTGACTTAAACCAGTGATGATAAGTGTTTTGCACGCTAGTCATACTGTGATGTGGGGTATTTTAGTTGCTGTAACTGTCAGCTTTTTACTCTGTTCTTGGGATCAAAACTATTGCAGATAAATAGGTACATTCACACCTTTCTGGGTTCTTGTCCCAACACTGACCTAAGATATACAGACATACCCTATTCTCTGTCTGTCTATCCGTCTCTCACTCTCTCTGTCTCTGTCTCTCCATCTCTGTCTCTCGTCTTTCTCTCTCTGTTTCTGTCTTGTCTCTGTCTCTCTGTCTCTCACTCTCTCTGGCTCTGGCTCTATCTCTCTCTCTCTCTGATGAACCTGTTAAGAGCACGGTGAAAGCGAGGCAGCCGTGTCTGTGTGTCTTGTACCCCGAGGCTTGTTTGCAGTGTGGATCGCAGGCACCCTTCTCCTAATTCATGTGAGAACGGGAGGCAGAGCCCCAGCTGTAAGGTTCAGTCAGGGACAAAAGCAGCTGACACTAAGCTACCAGCTGCCCTGTGTTTCTTCACAAGTCTCACACTGCCAGCAGCTGAGGCCATCACACTGGAGAATCCAACCAGGCCAACAGGAGAGCGAGCGTGAAGAGTGAGCTCATCAGCAGGAGCCCTGAGGTTCAGGGCTAGCTCACCTACCTGGAACAGAGCCGGCTGAGCCAGCGCTGATGGCCTGGCTCTCCTGGGCAGCAGTGTGTCAGAACAGACACACGAGTTCCCACCTCCAAAATGTTTTCACTTACAGCATTTCTGACACAAAATGTGTGGGCTCCTTCTTCACACCAATCAACTCTCCGACTCTCCAGATACCATCTGTGCCCTGCGAGTCAGTTCTGTCCTAACACTAGCAACGTGCAGTCAGCACAAACCCCAGAGGTGAACAAGGCTGCCTAGTCTGCTCACACACCAACTGAAAGTCCAGGCCTGTGCTGTGACCAGCAAGCTGCAAAGTCAGCGCCCCCAGCTCTGCCTCTGCTCTGTAATTTGTTTGAATGGCGCTGCGCGCACATGGACACACCCTCTTCAGGGTGGACATGGCTCATGTCAGGTATCACGTTATGTCATGAGCATAACGTTGTGCAATTTTATTTACTATTTGATAATACTTGCTTGTCTTCCCCTACCACACACAGTCTGGGTTATAATGTGTTGCTCGCACACACACCCAGTTCACCGCAGGGCTTTCTGGAGCCCTCACCTGTCCCTCATTTACAAGCAGCAGGGCTGCCCCTTCCCCGCGTCAGGTGTGCCTGGCTGTGTGCTAGAAAACCCGCGCTCTCCTTTCTCCACTGTCATACCTGGTGGGAAATGCAGTGGGAACCATGGAAGTTCTTACTGGTTTTGGTCATTGCTGTAACCAGAGGCATGATGTGAGAGTGTGAGCCGTGACAGCAGCACCACGGGAGCCGCTGGCTCGCGTGTTCACAGATGAGACAGAGAGAGACCAGGCCAGGCCGGGCCAGGCGCGGCTGGCCATGACACCAAAGACCCGCGCCAGCGACCCCTCTTCTCCAGCCAGCCACAGTTCCATCCTCCCCCAGAGAGCATCGCCAACCGAGAACCAAAACCACTCACACACATGGACTTGCTCAGAACATTCTCCACTTAAACCATCTCCCAAGGAGAACGTTGGTGAGAGCAGAACACTGAGGCCATGGCTGGGCGGGACTTCCGGGTAAAGGATGCAGGGGTAGGCGTCTTCCCGTGCTGGGACAGTCCCTGGCCCTCCCTGCTTCCTCCCTGAAATCCTGCGAGTTCGTGTGCCGCCGGCACCGCGGACTGGCCGCCGTGCATCACGGCTCACCACTCTCATTAGGTTACGACTGGCACGAACTCCATCAGTCAGCTCGGGGCTGGACAAGAGTGAGCTGACCACCCCTTCACACCGGAAGACATCCAAAGGCAACGTCCAAGGGGCTGGTCCGGGCAGACGGTAAATGGTCTACACGCCCCCTGGAGATACCAAAACGTGGACCGCGCCTGGACCCTGAAAGGAGGGGTACACCTCTTCCTGACGCCTAACTGCGCGTCCTGTTAGGAAGGGTCAACCCACCGGTTCCACCAGTCAAAGGTTAAAACCTTGAAGGTCAGGTCTGAACACACAGCTGTTAGACCTCAGACCATGACGGTGCTGGAGGCTGGGCAGCGCCCTGTCTGGACAGCAGGCCTTGCCACCCACCATGCCTGAGGCTGGGCTTGAGGCCCGACGCCCCTGGAAGACAGGACCCGCGGCCCAGCAGGAAGGATTCTCCTAGTTCTGTGCTGTGTTCCGGTGTTCTCCTTCCTGTTAACACCGGGGCGGTGAAATCGGCGGGTTCCCGAAGCGAGCTGGCGCAGCCGGTGTTGCGTAACCGGCTGGAGGTTGGTCCCCGGGGAGCCCGGGCGAGCCTGCAGCCAGGCCGGCGCGAGGCTGCCTTGCGTCCAGCAGGGGGCGGCAGAGCTTGCCGGCGCCCCTGCGCAGCCTGGCTGTGGGCCTGGAGCCGTCTGGCCCCTGTGGGAAGAGAGGAGCCCCCCAGCGTGGCCTTCCTGTCTCCTTTAAGCTGGGACACCGTGTGTCGGCAACTGATGCGTGCTCGCTTTGGTTTTCCACTTTTGCTCTGCTTGTGTGCACTTTTAAAGGAATATTAGTTACGTTCTTGGCCGTAACAGCGCGTTTCAGCACAGCATCCCTTCATCGTCTTCTAGTCACTGTGCCTTTCCAGATGATGACCGTGTTACAAGTAGCTGAAGGGGGAAAAGGACCTCAACACAGGGTTGAGACGAAGCTGGGGTGAACAAAGAGTGTGATGTTTTCATACTGTTTTTTCCAGCCTTCTGTCCAGACGTGATTTAGTAAACGCCCGAGGTAGGTCCAGTGCTTTTACACATGCTCGAATCGGAAACGGAAATGACATTGGAAAACTTGAAATGAAAGAAAATAAACAGTGTAGTTTTTCCTTTTACAGCTGAGGCAGAAGTAGGTGGGGAGTGTCTGATGGTCACTGCTGGGTCCCAGGCTGCAGTTTCAGGGCTCCTGACAGTTTCTATGTTCCCGAAAATCTGGGAAACAGCCAGAGAGGACTTCCAGGACTGCCCTCAAATATTTGGAGGGCCAATATTTGGGGAAACCTGAGCATATTTGTGTGGCCTTGAACTGAAGGGGGGCATAAGCTGGGCGTGAGAAGAGAGTTCTCCTTCCTAGAACAGGAACTATGGTGGAGGCCTTACCTCAGACGAGCAGCCTTCTTCCTACTCACCTGACAGTTCAAGCCGGTGTGCCTCAACTAAATACTTCTTCCCTTCGATTCATATTACTTACAAGAGAGGGATGCAGTTTTGAAAGTCCGCTGGGTGTGCTGTCTCTCTCATCTCTCTGTCTCTGTGTGTGTGTGGTGTGAACTGTAAAATGTTAGGTACTACGAATCTTATTCACAGCTTTGAACAGCAGAGATCCAGAGTGAGGCGGTCTGCCCCGAGGGGTAAGCCTCCTCACAGTTTGAGGGCACTGTGAAAACTGTGAGGAGGCTTACCCCTCGGGACAGAAAACCCCTCAGTTCTTATTCATCACGAGTCCCCTGTCTGGACCCTTAAAACAAATGCTGGGTGACTCTGGTGTTAGGAGTCTTAGGGAAACCCTAGACCGTTCAGGTCAGTCCGAGCACTGGGGAGGCAGGCTGTTTACTGTTCCTCATCCCTCGGGTGCAGTTAGCAGTGAGGGGAAGCAGTGAGGAGATCACAACATAGTCGTGACCAGTGGCCCCTGAAGCAGCACCTGTGAGCACCATGTTATTAGACAGGAAGGCAGTAGTGGCCTCCCCTGGGAGGCAGGCTCCAGACCAGGCAGGCTGAGGCCCTGAGTGCTTTGGGGTCCTCCCTATGCAGGACAGCAGGGAGGCCAGCATGGGCTGTGTACTCTGGGGATGTCTGAGAAGATGCAAGTTCAGCCAGGGGCCTTCTCCTCCCTCCTCCCCTCCCTCCACCTCCCCTGCAGAGTCTCAGGGAGATAACATCTCAGACCCTTGAGTCTAGTCTAATGCAGACCTTGGGTCTGCCCTGGATGGCATGTCTTAAGTGGTGTTAATTACAGAAAGAGCATAATAGACAGTAACCCATTGTGTCAGGCCTGCCTCAGCGAACAGTCTTCAGTCCGACAGCGTTTCAGTGTTAGGTTTGCCTGGCACTGACCAGTAACCCTCAGCACCGCCATGACTCCAGGTGTGAGCAGCCTTGATGGCGTTCAGACAGGCAAACCACAGTAGCCAGTGAGGAGTGTGGAAAGGGGACTTTAGCTGCCTTTGCTTCACTGACTCATTTATCTTGAGCCATGTGTTTCCCACCCGGATTCTGCCCATGTCAGGGCACGGCAGTGGTCTCCCCTATACGACCACATCCCACAGCCCGTGTCCGGTTTCACAGTGCTCGGGAACGCCTCCAAATTTCACAAGTTCCAAAACCAGGCGCCTCCAGGACTAGACTCTGTCCTGTCGGCTCTGCCACCTGTAGTTTGTTTCTAATGAATGAATGAGTGAATGAGTGAATGAAGGAATGAAGGAATGAACAAACGAATCCTTCAGAGAGAAATTGAATTGTATCTTGGAAATACATACAAAGGTCATCTTTCCATCTCTGAGTTTCTACCTGAGGAACAGATACTCAACTTTTGTTAGTTTCTGGGCAGTCTACACTGTTTCATTTCTTCCCTCTTCCCTGCAATTTCCAGGTGACATTTTGCTTCTTTGTGATGCGCTATCAAAAGAAATCCACTTGAAATGAAGCTGCCTGCCTAGCCCAGCCTTGGCCCCGCTGGCTGGCCAGCCCTTGAGTCATCACTCGCCTGTGTGAACCTCAGGGTCCTTACCCATGAACACAGAGCCGGCCGTGCTCCCGAGGGCCCTGTGATGATGTCAGAAGAGCTCAGGAAGAGGTGCCACCCCCACATTTATCCCTTTCCAGTCTCTAATATCCCCTTTTTTAAAAACTCCCCAAAACTGGCATTTTAAGAACTGTTACTGTTAAAATGAGTACTTGCCTTTTAAAAACCTCCAAGTTGCTAAGCAGCACCTGCTCTCCCCTCCCCACGTGTGCAGCCTGGTTGCCATAGCATCATTTGAGCATGGTAACAAGAAGCAAAGAGCAGTCATTTCTCACTAAATTGGGCTGGGCAGATAGATAAACATGTTGAGATGTTGCTGTACAACTGTCTCAAGGCAGGGGGGCCTGCGGCACAGCAGCACAACTTGGGGCCTTTTTATCAGTTCCTCCCCTGCTTCCCACCTGCCTGTGGGCTCCTCTCACCTGTGGCTCATCCATAGTCCCTGCTACGATACTTCCTAAAAAGGCTTCTTGAAGGGCCGCTGCCGCTGCTGCTGCTGCTGCTGCTGCCGCCGCCGCGACTCCAGTATTTGTAGCTATTTAGGATTAAGTGCAGACTGGAATCCTTCTCCAGCAGTGGCTAAACATAGCACACTGTGATTCAGGCCTGTGACTGAAGGCCCGCACGTCACAGCATGTTTGGGAAGATAACAGACGTCATCAGAGTGACATCACAGGGCACAGCCTTAAAAATAGAAAGGATGGAAAGAGAGGAGTTATACAACCTGTTTGTTCTCCAACGTGTTAGAGAAGGATAAATCTCAGGCCCAACTCTTCAGCTTCAAGGTCTGCGGACAGCCCGTGACCCACCCATGTATTAACAGACAGAGACGCTGCAGTCAGACCTGCCTTTCTCCTTGTCCCGCGTGGTCCAATATGGCCCAGGTTCCGTGTCAGGAGCTCAGGTATCACTCCTCTTGCTGCTAAACCATGACAGTAATGCTTAGTTGATAGTGGCCTCCTGCTTCTTGGTGACTCTGGAACAAACTGTGGACCCTCCAGGGCTTCCAGGATTTAGGATCAAGCAGTTGAGACCAAACTGGCAGGGGTTGCCAGGCATGTGCCCACCTGTGAGAGCAGGACTTCTTCCAGCTGCTGAGTGGTTGGGTTGTATCCCTTCTCACGGTTTTGAAATGCCCTCTAGAAGCAGCTCCCAGACTCAGAATGTGTCTCTGAACATGAACATGAGTAGCCAGTTGGCTTCCAGATCAAGCCATCAGCTGAGCGTGTTGCCCTCAGCCGTTGGGAAGACATGAACTTGAGTCCCAGGATTGAGACAGACTTGCACTGTCAAAGCACTGTCATGCTTCGCTGCCCTGTGACAATGACATACCGTTGCCAGACAGCTGCTTAAAATAGGAAATGTACTCTGTGGCTCGGCAGAGCTGATCCCCTGAGCCAACCCTTACATCTTAAACACACATGGCTTTACAGGGACTTACAGAGAGGGCTTTATCCGACAAAGGCAGGGTCGCCCCAGACGCCTTCAAACAAACCAACTTCTCCTTCCAAGTGGCATAAAATACTTTTCCTTTCTTTGCCTTCAGTTGTCCTTCCAAGCCAGTTTTTTTTTTTATAGCAGTTCATTACAGAGAGACTATTTCATAAAGATAATTTCTTTAATGTACATCAAGTGCTGTGGCCATATTCACTCCACACATACACAGGTTCTTTTTACTCTCTGAGTCTCCATTCTGCTCTTCTCCTTCCTTTTGATTTCACACATACGGCTATTTTTTTATTCATGTGTGCCCAAAGATGTGCTGTTTGTCTTTCTAACTTATTTCACCTCATTTGGTAATCTCCAGTTGCATCCTCTTCCTAACGAATAAAACAGTTCTGTTCCTCTTTGTGGATGACTAAAGTTTCATTATGTTCATACACCACATTTTCTCTTTTAGCTTTTTAAATTTTTTTTTTTAATTTGTTCATTTTACATCCAAATTGTAGGTCCCTCTCTCATCTCCAGGTCACCCTCTCCCTCTCCCAGTCCTCAAAAGGGGGAGCCCTCCTCCCTTGCCAGCTGACCTTAGACTATCAAATCCCTTCAGAGACTGGCTGCATGTTCTTCCTCTGTGGCCTGGCAAGGCCCCCTCTCCAGGGAGAAGTGATCAAAGAGCTGGCCACTGAGTCCATGTCAGAGACAGCTCCTGCTCCCCTTACTAGGAAACCACTTGGAGACTGAGCTGCCATGGGCTACATCTGAGCAGGGGCTCTAGGTCTTCTCCATGCATGGTCCTTGGTTGGTGTATCACCCTCTGGAGGCCTTCCTGGGCCTGGATTTGTTATCTCTTTGGGTCTCCTTGTAGAACTGTGCCTCCTGTCCTTCTGTCTCTCTACTCTTCCATAAGACTTCCTGCACTCTGCCCAAAGTTTGGCTGTGAGTCTCAGCATCTGCTTTAATCCCCTGCTGGGTGGAGTCTTTCAGGGGACAACTAATGGTAGGCCATCATTTGTTGATGGATGCTTCTCTTTCATCTGTAGCTTGGCTATTCTGAATAGCACAGAATACAGGAATGTGCAAATATGTGTGTTGTATGTTGACTTACAATTCTTCAGGCATATAACCTAGACTTGGTGTAGCTGGGCCATATGCTGGTTCTATTTTTAGTTTGTTGAACAATCTCCCTACTGATATACATAGTGGATATACCAATTTATACTCCATAATCTGTCTCACAGCTTTTGCTCTCCTACCTTCTAATCAGAAGTCACATCAGAAGAATCCTAGAATCCGGGGGGGGGGGGGGGGGTAGGCAGAAGAGACTTCTCAGCCTTTGTGTTTCTCAGAAGCATCCTCAGACATCCCAGGTAGAAGGTGTGCGATCCAAGAAAGAGCTTCCGACGCACCACTACTACCCGGCCCAGGGTTCAGAGACCCTCACTCGGCAGTGCTCGGGGAGTGCATCCCAGAACCCAGCTGTCTTATGTCTGAGTTCTACAGGCAATAGAGGTTAACTGTCAAAACACCCTGTAAGCTAGTCCTCTGAGGCCCAGCCTTCTGGATCTCATCCTTTATTTGAAGTCCCTGGTCAGGGGTAAACAGTGTCTAGCTTATGGTCATATCCCTGAAAGTTCCAACTCCACTTCTGAGCAGTGCTTCCCATGTGGTCCTATGAACATTGACTCTGAGATAGCTCAGCAGTGACTACATACAGATTCTGTTTTTCCATGTATCCTTTCCCTGTTTTCCAAATTCTACAGAGTTCTACCCAGTCACTTATTTGACCCTTCCTGTGCTCACAAATCCATCAGCCAGAGTTTGGAAGGCTGTGCCTGCTTTGCTGGCCAAATTATCTTTCAGTCAAATTCCAGGAGAATACTGATAAATATTTAATAATATACTTTCTAGGGAAAAAAAATAACAAAAGCAAAACCAAAAGGCCACCCAGATTTGTGACATCTGTCAGTTTTGACAGTGTAAACATTCCCTCTGTGGCCAGTTTCAACCTCCTATGAAGTCACTGAGTGGGAAATTGGGAAGGAACGGCACCACTGATTCCTGCCTCTCCTACATTAGTGACCCCTTTGGGGGAAATGAGTGCTGATCATTTTCTTGCTCATTTCTCTGTCCTGTTTCCTCAAACATAATTCCTGAGGTGTTCCAGTCCTTTAATGCAACCTTTGTTGGCCAAAGGTCTTGATTCTTGTCTAAGTAAATAATGCACCAACAAGAGGAGGCGATGCCCCCAGCATCCCCCTGATCTCTGTGCACTACTGATTCAGGATTTACTTCAGCATTCTTTGATCATTCCTGGAAGCTGCATGGTATAGTTCTTCTCACAGGACTGTTTTCTCAAACGTTTTGGGAAAGGTTGAGATGAGCAACATTTTCATCCACTCAGAGGCAGGCTTTTAGCTGGGCTTCTCAGCAACTCCATTAACGTGGCGATAATGGCCCACATGTACTTGGGTGCCGGCCTCTGCAGCCACCCAGCAGCGTGAGCCCTTGCCCCGTCAGGGTCCTTTATAGAAGTGTCTCTCTGATGTTCTCTGGCTTCAGCTGTCTACACAGATCTAAGTGATGAGTCACCCGTTCTCCGGCTGCAGGTATTCAGTCCTGCTTGGCTCAGTCAATAACTTTCCCTGTCCCTTGTTTTCTCTGTGCTTGGAGGAATATTAGTCTGTCTTAGTTCAGAGAGCCCTAAAAGAGTCTTTATTATACATTTCCTCTCCAAGAGAGTGCTTCCATTTTTTTTAAACTGTTCTATAATGTAAATCATGGCTTAATGGAAATGTACCACTCAATCTTAATGGGTTCCTGATTTCATCAATGAGTTCCTTTCATTTTGATGGAAGAAATAGGCTTAGAGTTTCCTGAGGTTTCAACAATCAAGTTGTTAAATAAAAGAAAAAAACGATAAAGCAGTAAGGGAGCCTACATCTTCTAAGACGTAAGTCATAGCAAGTTCTCCAGATTCTTGGATAGCTTGAGTCTCTCTGACCATCAGCTCTGCATGTGGGACCCAGTGATTCTTCTAGCTGGATTCCTCGTGGGCACTATGGTCTATTGTGTGGCTCTTTCCTCAGAACTGAAACATGCCCTCCTGTAGCCGTGAGGGAGGACAGGGGCTCTTAAGACTCCCAGCAAAACCTGCAAGGCACAACAAACCCATGAGCCTTAGCAGGCCCTGGAAGCCCAGCAGGACGCAGAGACTTGGCCCTGCTCTCATTTCCATTATGTTGCTGTAATAAATGCCATGACCAAAAGCAGCTCGGGGGAGGGAAGTGTTTGCCTCAACTTCCTTGTTCAGGTAGAAGGAAGTCAGTGCAGGAACTTGAGGCAGGAATCTAGAGCAAAAACCACTGCAGGGAGGAGCACTGAAGGCCAGGGTAACCTCTTCCTCGTTCTCAGCACTATCTTATACAGACCAGGACCATCTGCCAGAGAATGTCACCGCCCTCAGGGGACTGTGCCCTCTGACAGCAATTCACAGCAATCCACAGTCAAGCTTCCTCACAGGCATGGCCACCGGCCAATCTGATCTGTCCCCAGTGGTGTCTCCCCGAGAGGACTCCGGGCTCTGTCGGGTGGACAGCAGAAGTCTGCATCAGCAGGCCCTGTTCCAGGTTGTGTGAGCAATAAGCAGCTGCTGGGGAAGATGAGACTGAGTGGGGCAGGCAGTCCACGGATGCAGCTCTGGTAGGTCGTTTTGGGGATACAGCGGCTGCTGGTAAGCCGCTCGTTTTCTTTCAAGCCACCCTTGCCCATGATTCTGTATGGAACCCTAACAAATCCCTTGGTTTGTCAGGCTATCACTGGCACCCCATCTGGGGTGATATTGGTTGACATCTCCACAGGGAAAGGCACGTGGGCTCTGAGCACAGAGCGGCGGCGCTGCTGTGGGTAAGCGCCCTGTTGGTCTTGAGGGTAAAAAGTCACGGGCTTAGTCACCCTGCAGGCGGGCAGGCTGCACCGAAGTCTGAGAACGCTAACTAAAAGCTAGCAGTCGGATTTCAGGCATCCAGCTCTGTTGGGGAATAAGACGGGAAACGCTTTTTCGAGATGTTGGTCCTATCGGCGGCTGCAAACTCACACGTGTTCTTAGTTCCCTTGGCGTGTGAAGGCCACCTGGGGTCAGCAGGGACAGGGACCACCACCCTCACCTTCATCTTCATCCCTGACGTCCTAACACTGAACGCATCCAGAACACGCTCACGCTCCGGCTTGTTCTGCCTGTGTCTCAGTTCATGTGGCCAGCTCACAAGGTTGCCCACGTGACAGGTTGTGGAGGCCTGCTTGCTCCAGCCTTCTGCCTGCCAGTCACTTCAAGCCCCGTCTACTTCCTGTTTAACCCCTCCCACAGCTCTGCCTTGTAAGTGTAATTCTAACACACTTGTCCAGATTCTGTTTTCATTTTCCTAGTCTGGGAGAATGCTTGAGTCACAGAACACTATCAGCCCAAGAGGGACGGCGTGCTATAGCTCTTTCTTCAGATTGTCTTTGCCCCATCCGTGGTACTTTCATTTTCTAGGTGTGTCTGACTGAGAGTTTTAAAACGAAGAGGCTCCTGGCACACTCAGAGGCTGTAACATTCCAGTCACTCTGCCTGTCTGCCAGTCCCTCCATCCACAGGAGCCAGTGTTGCCCCCACATGTGCTACAGCTACAAACCCCTCAGACTTGGCTTCCCCACACCCCTTCCGACCACGCGCAGCCTCATCCAGCTCCCTTCCCGCTCTGGCCCTCACCTTCCCCGACATCACCCTATAATTGATGCCTTTCACTGAGGCCCCGCGGCCACGTGTCCCCTCTGACTCACGCGGGCTGCAACATCTGGAAACGAAATTTCCCAGAAACCCTGCCAGAGTTCCCGCCTAGATTCTGCCAGCGAGAAGCCCCCGGGGAGAGCTGGAGGTAGAGGAGGAGACAGACAGCTCATTGTTCCTGCGGCTGAGGGCAGGGCTGCTGCTTCCGGGCCTGCGGGCCGGCGGGCCTCCGGGAGCGGCCTGCTGGGCCGCGCCAGCACCCAGACCCCTGCTGTCCCGCCACGCCCCGTCTGCGCTCCCAAATTCGCTTGTTAATTATTACTTTAAATTTCATAAATCAACAGGTCGTATCTGTAAGCCGCCCCGGGTTTAAAACGCAGCCCTCAGGGGCCTGTGTTTCTAGCTCCTCTGTTCCGGTCCCGCCAGGTTCAGGCTCTCGGGACTCCAGCAGGTGGCGCTGTCCCGGGGCCGCGGGGCGTTCCGAGGTGGGGCCGCCACGGTGATCCGGGCTGCCGCCCTCTGCTCTCCGCGCGCTGGGCTGCAGCCCTGAGGCCAGCCTTCCCTCCGGCGCCTTCCGCCAGGCATGTGGTCAGCGGTGCAAATCAACGCACACCTGAGACTGGCAATCCTGGCGCTCAGTAATTTCTGCTGGAAATATTGCCAGTTTACCAAGTCAGGTACACGGTGACTAGGAAATGAGCTTAAGCTGGACACGGCCTGCCGGCGGCCTCGCCAGCCCTCCAAAGCTGTCCGTGCTTCTGATCCTGAGGTGGATTTTGAATCTTTTCAAGAAGTAGATCCTAGTGGCGGAACATAGCCCGCTTGGCCGAGACACAGGGCCTTTCCGAAGTTCCCCTGGCTGGCCAGCTCTCAGCCTTTGACCCCTGCCCCCTGAGGTGGTGCTGTAAGCTGGGCCGCCTGCTGGAAAGCTCCGACACTCGCTACTGCCTGGGAACTGCAGTTCTTCGCTCACCTTCAGCCCCAACCAACGCCAGCCACTAAAGGCTTATCCCATATTCCTGGTTGAGGTGTAATCGAAGTGTGGGACCCACCCTGGTTTTGCCTCATTGTCTCAGCTCTTTAACCTCTTCTCTTTTACTTCCAGTCTGAATTTGACACGCCAGCATGTGCCCCTCCTTGTAGCCAGCTTGCCAGCGCATTAAGCCAGTAAATGCCATTTCAACTTGCTGAAGCGCTTCTCCGTTCTATAGCTTCACCCCCGGTCCTTGTACCGGCTCCCTGAGATGCGAGGTCACAAGCGCACGTGCTGCGTCATGTAAGCTTGACGCTGGTCTAAAGCAATCAGTGGCAGACCTCCAGATTCCTGACATTGTCCGCCCGTGGCCTGTGACACACTGAACTGTGGTCACTTCCCTCTCCTCACTCGCAGCATTTTTAAGGGGTTTGTTTACTGCTGAAGCTCTCCCTCGTACTTCAGGGAGGCTGACCCTCTCACACCTATGCCCCATCCACCTTCCCCTCAGAGCGCCTCTGCGAGGCTGAAAGAATCCTTTCTTTCCTCTGGCTCACTCTCTGCTTTTCCTCTTTGGAAAACTTTCATAGCCACATGTGCACTCCCAGAGCACAGACCCTTCTTTAAGGGTCTGTGATTGATTGATGGGAAGCCGATCCACATGCACTACTGTGCGCAGTGTTACAAGTCCATGTAATCACTTAATGCCAGGCTGTGTTTCAGGCACAGGGCCGGGAAATCAGCCATTATGGAGCCCGCACAGCCCCCATGTCCACATTCAAAGTGGACCACGGAAATCAAACCAAAATAGCACAGCAACAATGTTTGGTTTTACTGGCCTCTCCTCTCAATATTTAAGTGGAAATAATTTCTGCTAAAAAAAAAAAGATGTGGACACACTACCTATTCTCCTTGGAAATATTTCTGAGGAGAGTCTGCCCACCTATCACATTGTTCTGCAGGCTGAGTCATGAGTGCTATGATGCCACAAAAGGCAAATTCTGGAACGTTTACTCCTAGGCATCCTGGCTGGACAGATCAGCCTCTCAAGTCTGTCGTGTTCTGTCTTGTAATAATGATGTGTCCTCTCGTCTCCACAATGGGCACGGAACTCCACTCCGTCTTCACTGTCTGACTTCATCTTTTTTCTTTCTTTCTTTTTTTTTTTTTTTACCATCAAGACTTGCTTTAATCAGTTTCCAAAATCCAATTGCCTGCTCTCAAATGACTGTTTCCATGACAACTCCCTTGCGTGGTACTGTTGACTCCATCACTCCATTTCAACTCTCTTGTGGAACAGAGTTCTACTCTCCATGTTGGGCCTAAGCATTTCTGGTTCTGTTTCCAGCTTTTTTGTTCTTATAGCATGTTGACTTTGATCCCAGCCTCCCTGGCCCTCAATTTTCATTTTTAGTTTCAATTGTTTAGTGAGCCAAATAGAATCAGAACCAAAGCCACAGTTTTAAGTCCTCCACTATTATGAAGTCCTGGATCAGACCAAGAGTCTCCTTTCTTGCAGAAGCAATGGTCATTCATATTCTTGGCTGGAGAAAAAGGTCTGTATAATAAGGAAAGAAAAACAACTCTCCTTTAAAGTATGTATACATGGGCCACCTTTTGAAATGATTCTACAACAATTGAAACCTCATTTAATCATTATTTTTCATTTAATCATTTTTTTCAGGTACATTTCTCTGACGGGGAATATCTACCAGTCACTCCTTAATATAAAAGGACTGACTGTCAGAGTGGCAAATTGACAGTCCTGAGTAAAGGCAGGAGAGTGGGGACAGACGTCATCGTCAAATCGGAGACTGAGGAGCAAAAGGACATAGGTGAGATGTTCCAGACACACGAAGAGAGCCTGATGAAATTGAGAAGGGAGGCCAGATGCTGACGGTCAAGGAGAAAGAGAGGGTAAACCACAGGGCTTCCTCACTCCCTGTAACGTCTGCGTCTGACCAGTACAGCCAGGATCCTTTTTGCCCTTGGCAAGGAGCATCTGTGCCTGTGCTTCATGTCACACGCACAAAGTACCATTTCCCACAGACTCTGTTCCTCCCACATCCTCCTCCTCCTTTCCACTTTCACTTATACATAAAAAATGTCACACTGTTAATCATTCCCATGAGGTTCTCTCATTATCTAGAGGTAACGAGGTAATGGTATATTCTTAAAAAGGAGAAATATATGCAGGTCCTGTGAGGAAGCTGCAAACGTAGTTAACTCTTATTCTCCTGATGTGATTGTTGTCTCAGGGGCTTACTGCCTCTGTCTTCTAACCTAGGCCTGGAAGCTTCTAGCGTTGGTACAATCTTATCTAGGCCTAGAATGTTTTCAGTTTCTGAGACTTACTGCTAATTAGCCCACCCTTTCTAGCTCTTTCTGAACTCTGGCTGGCTGGTTCAGCTCTACTGTTCTGGCTCAAACTGCTCTTCAAGCTGACTGATTCAAACTGACTTCTCTCAGCTTCTGACTGAATTGCTCTGCTTGGCCTTGTGCTAACTTTGGCAATGTGCTCGAATCTTCTGACTCCTTCTCATTCTCTGTCTCATTCTGTCTTCACCTGCATCTAGCTTGTTATCTCTTCAACTTGTCTCTGTTAAATTGTCCTGGTAAAACGTCTCTGAACTACATGAACTTAACTGCCACCAGCTGAATTGCCATGAATTCAACTTCAATGCCTCTCACTTAACTCCCAACTCTCTAAACTCTCTCCCTTCACTCCTCTTAAGTAACTTTTCTTTCCTGTGCTGTTCTTGTAAGAGTTGGGCATATCCTATCCTGTCAAATCTTTCTCTGATTTATCATTTTGTCTGTCTCTCAATCACTTGCAATTAGAGGTGTGTACTGAGGGTATGTCTGCATTCTGGCCAAATCACATAGACTTAGATCTTTGGCTGTGATCCCTTGCCAGAGCAGCCATGTTGCTGAATTAAAAATTCTTCTATAGGAAGTAACATAAGTAATCATAGAAACAGAGGTGTGTTCTGACTGGGAATACCAGTACATGTAAGAGGTAATATCACACATGGCCCTGAAGAATAAGCAGCCTTTGATGTGGGAAGATAGGAAGAGAGACTGGCAAAGTTTAACACACAGTGCCATATTCAAGGAGACAATGAATTTGACTAAATTCACAGCTTTGAAAGTATTATAGCTGTAGGAACCCCAGAGACCTGCTAGCCAAGGTGACATCTCTTTGGGAGCTTACTAAGAATGTGTCATCTCAGCTCTCCACCCAGACCTGTCTGAAAATGAATATGCTCAAGAAACTATAAAAAGTACTGACTTAAGTCATCATCTGGAATATTTTTACATTACCTCTATTTCCAAAAACAAAAAGGAACCCCCACCACTGCTTATCCAATACGAAGAAGTCAGCCCTGAAGCCCTATACACACAAACAAGAACCAGACTCAGTGCGTGTGTGCAAGCACACAAATGAAACAACAATAATAAAAGCAAATCTTAATTTAAGAAGGAAGGTATCGGGGGGGCTTGAGGGAGGGAAGTAAAAAGAAAGTGATCTGATCCCATTTCACTTTTTAAAAGCTAAGTGT
Source organism: Meriones unguiculatus (assembly GCF_030254825.1). Classification (NCBI taxonomy): domain Eukaryota; kingdom Metazoa; phylum Chordata; class Mammalia; order Rodentia; family Muridae; genus Meriones; species Meriones unguiculatus. The sequence continues at coordinate 116,674,857 of NC_083357.1, forward strand.
AGTGCCATGTGCTTTTAATCTCAGCACCCAGGAGGCAGAGGCAGGAGAATTTCTGTGAATTTGAGGCCAGTCTGGTCAACATAGCAAGTTTCAGGCCAGCCAAAGCTACATATTGAGGCCCCACCCCAAATGTCTAAATTTTTAATTAAAAAAACAATAACGAGTTAAAACAGGCCCAGCCAATGGCCTAAGCAGGGTCCAAGAGTCTGCGATCTACATGATCATGGGGGACTCTGCTGCTGCTGTTTCAACGCCACATTTTTTTCTTAAAAATAATTCATAATTGGAGCCCTAAGATCTGCCCCTACTATAATATTTATGGAGGAGAGAGACCAAGTCAACCACTATCTGGGAACTGGGAGAGGAAAGTGGGAAGGGAACAGTGGGGGAGGGGAGGGAGGGGAGGGAAGGGAGGGGGCAGTAAGAACCTTCCCTGAGCTCCAGCAGTACTTCTGAGTTCTGAACGCCTGCAGTGGCCTGAGGGGCCTCAAGCAGCACCGGAGCCCTCGCTCTTGCGCTGACGGTCTAGCCCAGAGGCACTGTGGGTAGGAAGTAGTAAGTATTTAAGCTTCCAAGGGGACAGTCTACATCAGAACTGATCCTGACGTCCTGGGCACTTGTAGTAGCTCTTCACAGATGTCAGTGTTCTGCCAGGATTCTTCAGTTTGAATAGTGGGTTCTAGAAAGTACATTCTTTCTCTTGTCCTCTTCACTTTTTTCGTCCTCCCTTCCTTCCTTATCCTTCCTTTCCTTTCTTCCTTCCTCCCTTCCTTCTTCATCTCACTTCTCTCTCCCGCTGTCCCTTTTATTCTGACTTTGGTCTAGCCTTTAGTCTCGGGTACATTTGCAGTAGCATCTTAGAAAAAGCCACAGAGAAGCTGGTGGTAGCCTTCGGATGCAACCACTGAGCTAACCTAGAGAAAAGCCCCAGGCTGTAGCTCTGGGCAGTTCCTAGCTGGAGGCAAACTGGTGATTGTCCAAAGCCTTCAGGCCAACATCCCAGCTGCGCCTCTGCCTCTGCCCAGGCACCTTCACTGCTCTCCTAGTAGTCTTCTGGGCTTATGGAGCTCAGCGACTTGGTTTTCTTTTTCTTTTCAGAAATGTCTATTTATGATAAACAGATTTCCCAAAGAGAGGATAAAAAGCTTTCTGTCGTGTCCATTAATCATAAAGAAGATTGAAAGTTGAAAAGAGTAAAAAGAGAGAAAGAACAAGCCTAGAAACCAAATGGAAAATAGAGGTGACTTGAGTATTCACAGGCCCCGGGCAAAGCCCTGCCTGTTACTTTAAAGGCCTCCTCCCCATTCTTTCTCTCTACATGTGAGGACAGTAAAAGCCAGGCAGAAGGACAAAGGGAATTTTTCCCTCAGTTTCTTCCCTAAATTCTGACCGTGCTCTTGGCTAGAGAACTATCCCTGGAGGAGTTAAAAACAGAAAACGTTTCAAGGTTGCAAAGCAAATATCTTCCCTCATAACCTTGGTTAGATCAACCCTAGGACATCCAAACTATTTCAATTGAAGGGAGATTTCGGAGCAAGGCTGAACTGCCTTGTTATTGAACAAAGAAGAAAACAGTAATTGTTTTGCCAAGCTGTGTTTATATGAACAAAAGCCTCTGGCCTGTAGAAGACTTCCTGCCTGAACCTCTTTGCAGACTATTCAAGAAAGGAACTCACCACTTATCTGCTGATTTCTGTGTGGCTGGGGATGTTTTCCAAAGGGCTCCAGAAAAGACTTGCAAATGGACGAGCATGCAGGCGCATTCCAAAGCTACAGGAATCCAGGCCAAATGGGATACTTTGTGAAACTCACAAATTTGGGTCACTCTCTCAATTAGTTCAGCTCCTCATCTGTGTGAGTACAGAAACAAAAGCTACTTGGAGCCCTTGCGGCTTGCCAGAGCACCTCAAAATACCCTCCTACAGAGGGAGCACTGCAAATTCAAAACAGACGACCAAAATAAACTCGGCAGGGTGGCGCTCCAGGAGCCTGCCGAGGGAGTGGCCCAGCTGCGCCTGCGATCCCAGAACTCCATCATTCCATAACGCCCGATCTCTGCCCCTCCAGTGCAAGCCCGCGCCCCGACTTCGAGGCTCTCCTGGTCTCGCGGCTACTCAGGGGTCTCCTGCTGCGGTGGAGGGCATTTCTGTACCCTCACAGCCAGTGATGTGGAAGGCTGCCCTTCTGAAGTCTGAAAGCCGGATTCGGACTTTCATCAGCTTGTCGTCTAAGGCGGAAGACAAGACCAGTTCTCTTAGAACTGATTCCAGTTTCTGTCTGGTTCGCCTCAGCCAGTTCTGCTGCCCAGAGCAAACTTTCATGTTTGTGACCATCAGCAGAGCTCATATGCTGTGCTTCCAAGTGGGCGTTCTGTCGTTCTTTTTTTTTTTTTTTTTCTAATTTGGTTGCACAATACCACTGAGAAGAGCCACTTGTAAATTATATTTAGGTGTGTGTGTTCCTCTGCCTGTGACAACGGTGACTCATATCCATCTTTAAGCCGTTATATAACTGGATGCTTACAAGCAGGGCTCCAAGCTTCTGCCTCACAAGGAAGACCCCCCCCCACCCATCTGTGGACTCCCAGAGGGCCTGCACTTCCCTTTCCACCTGCCCTGGCCTTTCTGTGGAAAAGAAAAGAGAATGGCCAACTTGTTCTCCGTCGCCAAGGAAGGTCCTGTTGTCACTCGATGTTCTGTGTTCAAGGCCCCAGCAGGCCACAGGTGCCCAGGGTGTGACTTTGAGTCCTGCTGACTTTGAGTACACTCCTGCCTTCTGCTGCAGCAGAATAATCTGTGAGACCCCAGGAGTCCGCCCCCACCCAGCCAGCAAAGCCCTCTCCTCCAGTGTCCTGCCCTCCAGTGTGAGGGCGCTCCCCGGGGGCCAACAGAGGCCAGTGTGCCAGGAGGAAGGTTACTCCTACTATACTGCAAAGGGCTTGAAGCCAGGCATGGCTGTGTGGGAGAGAAAAAGACAAGCTTTGGAGCTAACACAGTCGTTTCTAGGGAGAATAATGTTGAGGTTTTCTCAGCTCAGTTCTCTTGTCACTAACACAGAGATTGGGAGTGTGAGCGTCAGAATTCTGGGTTGTTTTCCACACCACAACGGCTAATGTGCTGTCACCCAGTAGGGTGGCTGTAGACAGCAACTATGCAGCTCATTAAAAAAGTAAAATGAAATAAAAACAACTATGGGGACGATTTTGCATGTTTTTCATCATGAAGAAGTGATAAATGTTTAGAATGATATTTTAACGCGATTTTAAAATTATGCAATAAATTATATGCAGACCTCAGAACATTACAGCGGATCCCACAGATGTGCTGTTTTTATGTAACATTAAGAATACATTTAACTTTTCCAAAGCGCATCAAGTTCCAGCTACTCCTCTTGGAAGTGCTTCGCCAGGCTTGTGCTGCCATAGAACTGTCCCCAGTCTTCTCTGGCACACTTGCCTTGCTTTGGCTTTTGCTCATTGCTCTCCATGTACTAATTAAAGGCAACTTTCGTAATCAGTCCCCATGGCTTCCGGTTACAGAACTTCAGTTTTCATTCTCAAAAATTTGATGCAAATGGGAAATGGAGTTCTGCTCCGCAGACATCAGTGAACTCTGCATCTTGAGCAATCCTTCTTGGTGGCAGTGAGGAGGAAAACACCCTCATCAGGAGAAGCACACGTGCCCCTTGAGTTCACACTCAGTAGGGGGAACACCAGTCTCCTGGCAGCATCCCTTTCGTAAGAGGACCCCAGAAAAGGCTGGCCAGTATGTCTCAGCATCACTCTAACTGGAAATTATTCCCCCACGTGCTAATTTTTTCAGACTTTTAAAACATGTGCTGGACATTCAAAATACACAGTAAAGTCACAGCTCTCACTCTCATGGAGCTGTCTTAGAGATGGATAGAGTGTAAACTCTGCCACACTGCTCTCCCACTGCCTGGAACAGAAACTTTACTCTGCCATGATGTGAGCGTTTGTGGATACAGACCACAGAGTACAAAGGGCAGAAGGTCAATGCTAAAGTGAACAGGGGTTTACAGTGCGCGTGCACACAATCTTCTGCACGTAGGTAAGAAAGCAGCAGGCCCAGAGAATTTGAGTGATTTATTTAAATTCTTTTAGCTTATCTGTACCAGGCTAAACTCCTAATTTTTCCGTCTTCTAGTCCCAAACATCTCCAGCACATTGAAAATACTGGCGACCATGCAACATAGAAGGATTTATGGGGTCTGCCCTTTTTCAACATGTGGTTAAATGACTGAATTTACCAGTGTGGTCTTATTTGTAGGTAACACAGCAAGCATTCACCATCATAACCTCGGAATACACAGACTTCGTTGCTCCACTGGGAAAGTACCTTGCCTCTTTGCGAGAGTGCCCTTGTCAGAGTGCAGGGAATCACATGAAAGAAGGAGGAGTTAGTAAGACCTGGGGAGGACCAAATTTATCTGGGCACAGGGGTCTTTTATGAAACTGATTCTCCAAATAAGGACCATGCATGAAGATAACCTAGAAGCCTTGCTCAGCCGTAGCCCATGGTGGCTCAGCATCCAAGGGAGTACCCCAGTAAGGGGAACAGGGACTGTCTCAGACATGAACTCAGTGGTGGGCTCTTTGACCTCCCGTGCCTGAGGGAGGACTACCCTTGCTAGGCCACAGAGGAGGACACTGCAGCCAGTCCTGATGAGACCTGATAAAATTGGGTCAGATGGAAGGGGAAGAGAACCTCCCCTACCAGTGGACTTAGAGAGGGGCAGGGAGGAGATGAGGGAGGGAGGGTGGGATTGAAAGGGAATGAAGGAGGGGGCTACAGCTGAGATACAAAGCAAATAACCTGTAATTAATATTAAAAAAATAAAAATTATTTTTTAAAAAAACAGTGCCCTTGTGTATGCGTGGGATAGTGCCTGTATTTAGTGTCATTTCTGCTCAGATGCTCGGAGCTGTCAACCTCACCCAGATGGTAATGCCTTTTGGGTTTAATTTGTCCTAGGTGAAGTATGATGATATTGAGAAGTTCAACACTTTGTTTCAACAGGCAAACTTCTTCTGCCGTGTACCCAGAAACACTAGCTGTGTCTGTAAACTGAATTTCAAACATACTTATTGGGATCTTTCCCAAATAACCCAGTTGTGTTGGCCCGAGGTTTTGTCAGCATGACCTGTGGGCTCTAATGAAAGCAACATGGACAGTGTCTACACGTCTGCTGGGGATGTTTGCAAGTGAGGGGTCACCCTTTGAGGCTGGAACTCGTGGCTGTGCCAGGATCCCACATCCCCACTCAGGAAAGGTGGGAGAAAACATGAACTGAATCAAATAAAAGCTCCCTGAGGAGCCCTGACTAGTCCTTTCATCCCCAGGCTCCAGACAAGAGCCATGTAGTGGATCCCATTTCTGGTAGCACTATGTCTGGCAATAAAGAAGCATCTATGGTTCTGAAAGAAAGGATCTGTATGGGCTCTGCATTTCTGAAGCTGACCTTCCCATAGTGTAGTCTGTACTGGACTGTGGCATATAGCAGCAGAATTTCTAGATGAGACCCAGCTGGGGATATTGGAACAAACACCCCCTAACCACACACTCCCCAGAGAGAGAGAGAGAAAGAGAGAGAGAGGGAAAAGCACCTTCAGGAGCCCTATCTAGTTCTCTTATCCCTAGGCTCCAGACAAGAGCCGTGGAGTGAATTCCATTTCTGGCAGCAACACATCTGGCAATGAGACCTCAACAAAGCATCGCACAGGCACACAGACCCCAGACTGCTCCAGAAATAAGGAAGTCTAGAAACATAACAACTTTCTGTGCTTCCTGTCACGTGCCTGAACTGGAATTTCCCAGAGAGTCTAGGATCTCTGCCCTCAGAAACTCTGTTCTCAGCCACTCAGTTGGAAGACACAGTGCTGGGTGGGAAGCTAATTTCCTAATATATAAAATTTCCTACCGGTCTAGATTTGGGTATTTTAGTCTCCACTAAGTTTTTGCCTACCGTTTCCCAGAAAACTACTAAGACACCGATTTATCTTCTAGACACGTTTTAGATTGTGCTGAAGTAGCCAAGTTTCTCCTCAGTTGACAAAAAACAAAATCCATTCCATGTGGCTGGATTGTAGCCCACTGAAATTTTTATCAAGAGTAAAAATACCTTGTGTGTATATCAAAAAGAGTTGGAAGGAACTGGCTGTATTTTTCCGCTCCACCATCACCAGCAAGCGGCATTCCAGTCAGCTTGCTTGCATTGTTTACTTGGCGTGCGCTGCTGGAGGCACGAGTTGGGTTGGTGCAGAAAGCCGTTCACTTGGACTATAGACGTACTTACCCTTCACTCTACGGTCTTGTTCCTCCTCACCCGAGTGATAAAGATGTCACCCACCTCTCCATTCTACCAGGTACGCAGTAAAGATTAATGTCTAATTGACTGAGAATTCAAGGGTGAGAGAACCATACATACCTTTTATAACCAGAGAATTTATATCTGAATGTCTATAGACATGATTATAGCCAAACTGGGAGAAGACCAATTTCATCAGCAATGGCCTTTGTTACCACTCTATTCCCCCTGAGGAAGGGAGTCAGCTTCGTGTTTTTCTTTGTGACTGACAGCTCTGAACATTTTGATTCTACTCTCGTCAGAATATGGCTACCCTGGAAGGGGTCATCAAAGGGCTTCTTGGAGAAAGGGACATTTGAGTGAGCCTAACATGACAAAGCACAGAAGGCCATCACAGGGAGTAACCTAGGTGGGTTTAATGATGGAGACTCAAGTAAGTGATGTTGTACTTTAGAAACTGGGAGGAGGTAGAGGAGATGAAGTGGCAGAAAGATTCAGGAGCCAGGCAGAAGGTGACCCAGCCGCATGGAAGAATGGTAGAAGCATCTTACCACTGGTGATGTGAGTCTTTAAAGGGCTGAAACATGGCAGTGATGTGCATTTTTGAGAGCTGCTTTGGAGTCAGTGTGGAAGGCTGCTGAGGGGAGAGCAGGAAGTGGTCAGGTTGGTCAGGCATGAGTTCCATTGAGGAACCTAACTCTGATGCAGCATCTCAACCATGAACTTCATAGGTCCAGGGGTTTCAATACAAAAGATAAACAAAAAGGTTGCTGGTGTGAGTGAATGCTGTTTAATAAGGACCAGAACCTAGAAGGAAGGGACCTTTGGGTATAGACTGCAGATGTGATGACTTGGGGATCAGGACCATGGAGAAAGCAGTAGTAAGATATCAGAAGCTAAGGAGACAAATTTGGGGCACCAAGAAAAGCAATTTTGAACCTGTATTTCCCAGCGTGGTGGAAAGAGTCCCAGGCTCCTTATTTTGTCCCTTCTCTCCACTCTTGAAATGGCCCCTGATGGACTTGCCTGACAATTTAACTTTGTCAAAGCTGTCGCCGGGAATCTATTTGGTCTTGGCCGTCAGATTGAATTACCACTTATGTGGCTCTCCACTTGATTATGGCAACTCCGGGCTCCGTTCTGAGGCCTCCATCTCTGTTTTTCTGATTGCTTCTAGTTCAAGAATTGAACAGACCTCCCCTGGGCTCTGGTCTCCAGCAGCACAGGAAAAGGAGCAGAGAATTTTCCTTTCCTACTCTCCAGCCATGTGAGCCTATGTAAGCTACTACACCAGGCTCACTTTACTTATCTTTACAAGCAGCTCTATTAAAAAATGGAAGCAGGATTAGCTTTGAAGCGTAAGGAGACACATGATAATATTCAACACATCCCATTAGTAAATGCTCAACAAGTATCAAATCTAGTGATGCATTAATCGCATAAATCAGAATTTATTATTAAAACTGGAAAAGAACTCAGAAGCAGTATTGGCCAACTGTGTCAAATCAGAAAAGAAGGAACTCATCCCAAGAGCATGCAAACAGCCTTACCTGAGTCACACAGCCAGTTAGTGACCATGTGTGACTTTGACTGCTCGGGCCTAACATCCCATCCCTCTCCACTCTTCTGCACTCCCTCGGGGAGTGTCTTCATGCCTGCGTCTCACCAAAGCACCATAGACCTTCTTGTGGAAGACGGCCACATGAAAGCTGTTAGTCACCAGTCACTGCATCACAACTGCCACCAACTTAGAGGCCAACAACGCTGTGTGTCTGTCATCTCACGGTGTCTGTGCAGTTTGGGTGGGTCTGTGGTTCTGAGACCTGCAGACCGAATCGGGGAGTGTCTGAGTATGCCAGGCTCCCATCTCAAAGTCCTAGAAGCTCACTTACGCTGTTGGCAGAACTCACCCACTCATGGTTTGGGGACCAAGGTTCGTGTGTGTGTGTGTGTGTGTGTGTGTGTGTGTGTGTGTTGCTAGCTGTCAGTGGGAAACCGTTCTCAGGAACTGGAGGCCATTGATAGTCAATGCAACCCATCTCTTACAACCCCTGCACGTGCTGGCACGGCACACGAGTTCTTCAAAAGCAGTAAGAGGTGTGTCTACCAGTGAGCTAGTGAGAAAGTAAACATAGTGTCTGAACGGGATTATGAAGGTCAAACCTCACCACCTATGATTCGTCCTGCGAGCTAAAGGCAGCTCCATTTCTCACCCTTCCTTGAGAGGAGGCATGACACAGAGCACAACACCAGGGGGAAGACCACAGATGTCGGAGCCCTGTCCTCTGCAGATGGTGCTGTGGCTCTCAGAGTGTGCCGCAGATCCCAGTGCGGCCGGTCCAGGGCCACCTCTCAGCCCAGCACTTGCCCTGTGGTCAGGAGAGCCACGCCTGCGAGGCTCTGAATCAGCTGGGTTTGCAGACCCAGGGAACTTGTGTAGGAACAGTGACACATTGAGGCACACATACACATGCATGCGCTTGAAAGATCTGTATGTGTGTGTGTGTGTGTGTGTGTGTGTGTGTGTGTGTATACAGATATATATATATATATATTGGGATTTTTTGAAGTGACATGCCAGACATCATCCTGGTAATTTCCAGGGTGGCTTTTTTTCTGAATTGTTGGTACACTCTGTGACATGAGTCATGCTGCCTCTTTATTAAAAATCCATCTCCTCCAGCTGAGGCAAAGCAAATATTTACCCACATCTAACTCTGGCCTTGGCCTTGGCAACTGTCTGTGCGTCCTCCATGGAGCTCTCCAACACTAGGGAAATCTACGTGGGGAAGCAGTCTCCTCTTCCCTCAGGTCCTCCAGACACTGGAAGGCCCTTTCTCTCCAAGCCTGGAGTGGGTTCTGCCCACTGCTCTCCGAGAGGCCCCTGCTCATCATGCTGCCGCGGAGATGTGCAGAGGCCCTCCTGCTCAAGCCTGCAGGTACCTCTTTACATGCTAGGATGTACACAGCAGTACCCTCCCACGTCCTTCTCCCCACTGCTCCTCAGCCGAGTGCCCGCATGGGAGCAAAGCCAGTTGACCTCTGCTGCCTCCCCCCACCTGCTATGGTCCCCATTACCATATCAGCCACAAAAAACACAGTTGATTCGAATGTCCTCTTAATGCCCACCACCTCCCTGACCTGGCCATGGGTCTCAGCTCTGAACCCAAGTTCCCACTTCAGACAATTATTGTCTTCTGTGTTACACGCCTGTGCAATTTTTCCATGAGGGTGTATCTTTTTTCTCCGGTGAAATTATAAATATTTTAACGATAACATTAACAAGTATCCTCCTCCTCTTACCCTTTCTTCTTTTTCTTTCACTCTCCCTTCTCCTTTTTCTTTTGCTGATGTTTAACATCTGGGGCTTGGGGTTGATGAACTTATAATTAACTCTTGGCATTACTTGTGGGAAGATGGTGACACTCGTTTTTCTGATGCTTACGTGAGGATGACGGCCTCGCACTGCTTTCGAGAGAACACTTGTAGGAGATGTGCAAGAAGCAGGTGAAATCACATGTGTAAAGAAGATGTACTTACACATGGGCCTGGCGCACAGGTGTGTTCAGGTACTGAGATGCAGAACCCTCCATTGCAATTAATGACTGTATGTGTTCAATCCAGCAAGAGTTGATCCTGCTGTAGCAGCCCACCACTGTGTTTGCTGTGATACGGGGAAATCCTGGACTCAAATGATGATGTCACAGCCACCAGGGCTTCTGGGAGTCAGCAGACTGGATGACCAGACCCTAAGGAGACCAAAATGGAGAGTTGGTGTGCTTAAACATTGAAACAATCTACTGGAAACGACGTCATCATGGCAACGGAGCGCACAACTTAGGCTACTGTTTTGCCGCCGTCCCCCCCCCCCCCCCCCCCGCTTTCGCCTGCTCTGCAGTGCTGTGATTAGACAACAGATCCAGAAGGTTGTTTCTGAGGAACCAAGGACTGGATGCTGCCTGCCGCCTTCTCCCTGTCCCTCTCTGCAGGCTCATGGAGACCAGGAAAGCTCTGGTGAGTCACGTGCTTTCTGAAGCTCTTAGGAGCAAGTGCAGTGGTGCGTGCTATGATGCCTGGGAGGCCAGGAAAGGCAGGCTGCTGTGAGCCTGAAGGCCAGCCTGGTGACAGCGAGAGAAGGTGATCTGTAGATGGGGTCTGAGCTCAGGCACTGAGTGTGGGAATGTGTCCTGGTCTTTTCTAGCTAGTCCATATGCTACAGAACCGATCCAGTGGAAGGAGGTTAGCTGCTCTGACGATGTTCTGCACTGAAGTTGAAGCTGAAGTTCGGAAAACTCTCTGAAAGCTGAGGCGCTAGTTTGCAGGGCTTGCTCTGCTCTCTCTCATGGGGGCTCAATGCCACGCTCAAAGTTAATTTGGAGTAAAATTGTCAGTGGCAGAATTCACTGGTCTCTCATTTGCAGGATGCAGTACGCCTTGTGTTTTGACAGGACACTGTGGTATGAAAGCCCTAGAGATAGAAGTCTCCTCTCTCAAAGATGCTCACTGGCCAAACAGCCTCATGGGGACTACTGCAGAGAAAAGAGCTCCCGAGGACAGCAAGCCACCAAGGCTGAAGCCACGCAGTGCCCCATGATAAATGTTCTTTGTACCCTGGTCCCCTCGATTGTTCCTGTGCTGTCCCCATGCCTTCTTCTGGATGGATCCTTAGTGCCATTGATAGCAGTCTAGCTCTCATTAAACCAGAGGAATACAGGGCGTGCCACAAGCAGCTCCAAGGTGGAGAGAGCATAGAAAGTACATAGAAGAGAACAAGAGGCCATTTTTGCATGAGGGAAGACTCTGTCCTTAAGCCTTCAAGGACCCTGACATTTTCCAGTTTAGTTGCTTTCCCTCCTCATCCTCAGGCTGGTTCCATTTGGAAGAATTCTGACCAGTGTTCCTGCCTCCCATGCATTTACTTCTGATGGGTTTCTCCTCCCAGGTTTTACAAAATCTTCTGTGGAATGAAGCATAGTATTCCACACCGACCAGTTTAGCAGGAGAAGCAGGAGGCTAAAGATGGATACCAGTAGCACCTGCATCTCAAGAGTCTATCAGAAAGAAGGAAAGAAGGAAAGGAAGGAAGAAGAAAGACAGAGGAGGGAGGGAGGGAGAAAGGGAAAAAAGGAAGAGGAAGGGAGGGAGAGGGGAAGGAAGAAAGGAAGGAAGGAAGGAAGGAAGGAAGGAAGGAAGGAAGGAAGGAAGGAAGGAAGGAAGGGAGAGAAAAAGAAATGCCCCTGTGAGAATTTAATGGCAGAAAGCAAGGGAGCCACCTGCATGCATTGTCCTCTGGGTCTTTCATAAAGGTGTTTATTTCCATTCTCATGACCTAGTCACCTCTCCCAAAGCCTTCCCTCCAGTCACCATTGTCTTGGGAACCACATTTCAACAGTGGATCCCGTGAGGACACACACGTTCAGTGACTAGTACCCACCCAGTCATCAAATCACAGATCCTGTTATTTTGAAGAATCTAGTTTATTATCCTAGTCTGTTAATCTAGTTTATCATTCTGCTTGGGCATGTGAGGTGTTCTTGCCAGTCCCAGGGCACATACAGGACTCAGAATAATGGTGCTTTGGTTTAACTGAGCGGAGAGAGGCCTACAGATGTCAGGCAGGATGCTGGAGGGAGCACGGTGAGTGGAGCCTACCTCAGGCCTCAGCTCTGCTGCTGGCACAGAAGTCCTGCATAACAGGCAGCTCTTCCAGTCTGTTGCCGCTGCGGGGTGTGGGATTATGCAGCCCGGATGCCCACTGGGCCGGCCTCTTCTCTTCAAGGCCCCACTTAGTGGGTCCTGACGCCATTTGCCATGATGCAGAGAAGCAGTAACTGAGAAGCTCTTCCAAAAACGTAAACTTGATTTCATCTGACTTTTGTTTACAGGAAACGTGGAGTTAGAGCCCCACAGTCAGTGTCTGTGATCACACAGTGGATGGACCAGAACACGACACAGTTCTGGCATCCACTCCTGATAGAGTCTTCTACCAGACAGAGGAGCCACCCAAGACTCAAAGAGAAGGTGCAGCCGTGCATCTCAGGTAAGCGTGTGCTCAGCATGCTCAGACCCTGCGATCAAGCCCCAGCACACACATATGTGCACAACCAAAAAATAATCAAGTTAAAGAGAGCACTGGTTAGAAGGTGCTGTGAATGAACGAGTCATGAGACACCTGGGGACAACTGGGGAAATCAGAACGCACAAGGACCCTACAGCAAGGGGATGTTAGTGTTGGTCCGTTGCGTGTGCTGAGAGGGTGTTGTGAGAATGTAGGAAAAGGCTAGTTTTAGAGATATTGCTAAAACCTTCAGGGAAAAATTGTCATGATTCCCAAAGCCTGCTCTAAATACTACATTAAAAAAATAATAAAGTACATGTGTCAAAGTGTTAACATTTTACAATTCCAGGCGATGGGTATATGGCACTCATTATACTATTCTGTCGTGACAATGCTCAGTCTAATGAAATGGAAAATTACAAGTTTGGTTCAGCAGTGTAAATGCAGTGTAGTGATTTATAAGCCCTGTTTAGGGATAATTGCCACATGGACAATGGCTATTAGGCCTATTGTGAATACGTCAGATTCGCTTTGGTCAGTCTTGCTGATTACCAAAGCAGTGCCTTCAAGCGCACTCAGAGCCGGCATAAGTGGGATGGGAAGAGGCTTCCTCTGCGGAGTCTCCCGGAGCCTCCTGTGGGGATGCTGGTACTCTGCGGAGAGCCACAGCCAGAGCCTCCCTGGGCACACGTGTGGCTGCTTGTTCAGCCTGGCTAGCAGCTGGCATCCATCGCCATCTGAGCAAGGAGATGGCAGGCTGAGGCAACGCTGTGTCTGCTCTGCCCCTCTGCGTGTCCTCCGCTGCCTTCTGTCCTTCTTCCCCTTTGGGGTCTTGTTGGGAAGAGAGGTTGGTTTTATGGCTTGTTTTTGTTTGTGAGATAGTGTCTCACTATGTAGGCCTGGCCAGCCTGGAGCCCATTCGATGGAGCACGCTTCACATTGGCCATGCCCCCCTTGCCTCTGCCTCCCCAGTGCAAGAATCTTAAGCATATGCCACTATGCCTAGGCCCCTGGTTTCTGCCCTCTGCCATCACTCTCTCACATTGAGGCTGGACACGGTCTCTTTCCTCTCCTCCAGCTATGTGGACTCTTCTGTTGGGATCTTTCAGTCTTTGACCAGCTCTTTCTCCAAGCTCTTCTGGTTGGCTTCTTGTATGACTCTCTCATCTCCTTGCTCCATTTTCATTGCACAGAAGAATTTTATCATGATGTACTGCTTCAGTTCTCTGTTCGGCAACCCCCCTAGAACCATCTGTCTCTTTGTGGAGGGCTGGTGACATAACAGAGCTGAGTCATGCGCACATGCACATACAGCACACATGTGCACACTTCACGCCCCTTGATGACTGTCAGCAAACGTGAGTCTGTTTGTGTCGGAGTGATGTTTAGGAGAGATGCTTGGTGCAGCGCTTGCATCATGCTGGTGCCCTGTTTTTGTGTGTCGTCTCTGGATTTCCTCCCCAAAGTCCACAGCAGCAGCTCAGGTTCACCTTCCCCGGTGCTGACTCCTTCATTTACTTCCCTTACGTGTCATCCTGGTTTGTTTGGGGCAATTTAGATTTCGAGCTATTCTTCTCTTGTTAGAGTCCATAATGCTTCTTCTAAATTGAAATTCTTCCTTCAGGGAGCCAAGAACTCTGATGCTTCTAAATTTACATCTGGGTAGCAAATTTGCTATGAAGTTGGACTACTGGGGAACAAATTTGATGTTTCAGAAATGTTACAAAGAGTTACATTCATCCATCCAGCTCCTCATGGGACAAATGGTCTGCTATAAGTGTAATCAGCAAGGTTCAGAAACATGGCATAATGCTTATCTCTCCTCAGATTTTTTTTCTTGTTGGTTTGGCTTCTGAAAAATTTATTCTCTCTCTCTCTCTGATTCTGACAAAAATAATGTCTCAAAGGTTTTGTGCATTGTCTTTCATTAAAAATTACTTCTAATAATCAATATATTATTGTCTGCATATTTAGAGAGAGACTATACCATCTTCAGAAAATAAAAACTTGGGGTTTTTTTTTCTCTTGTAAAAAACAACACAGATCTAAGCAAATGGAAAAGTTATAGGTTGTCTGCAAAGAGACGATTGCATGAGAAGAATCGCAGAAAATCACTTAGGTCCAGAGCTGGTCTCAAAACTGTCCTGTGTGCCTGTCCTACCTCTGACATTTCAGTACAAGCGCCAGCTGCAGTCCCCTGGGCATGCTCGGAGGAGGGCACTTAGTAAGATGCTGGACTACGTGATGTATGTTCAGAAATTTAACAAGACAAGAGCACCTGGGAGGCAAATCCATCCAAACGATCTTGGTGCCAGTGGAGAAATGGCCCCAAACCAGCCGTGCGGGTCCCTGTGAGGAAGCAGCACTCGCTCAGGAGAGAGCAAATGCTAGAATCCGTTCTGTCGCCTGCTATTCCAAGCGTCCTTCCTTTAAAAGTAGCTTCCGTATTATTTTTACCTCTCATCTTGAAATATACAATGGCTGCGGTTTGTGCGGGAGCATCTGTGACCAGAACCAGCATTGCTTGCACAGACTCTGCCACATCCAGCCTTCTCTTACTCTATAGGATCTTTTCATGTTGTTCGACATGCTCAGAGCTCCAAGAGAGAGGGAGAGCCAGGGAAGGACACCTGGACCGCAGGAGTGGTGATCCGAGCCACTCCTGTGGAGGGCTCCAGCCCTCACTTACTGCAGCTTCCGGGCTGTCTGACCTGGAGGCAGAAGCGGAATGAGCTGACTGAGACCAGGCTGGCTTCCTCACCCTTCTCTTCAGAGTCTTACATCTCAGGGTGTCAGGTCTCCTAAAACAGGGCACTGTTACTGTTTCCTAAGGCAGGAGTTTGTTCTTGCTAAACAGAAAGGGAAAGACTAGCAATCCTGCGTGCAGCATTGACTGAACACACACACACACACACACACACGCACAACAGTAAGAATAACAAAACAAAGCCCCAAGGAATACTAGCTCTCTGGTTTAATGAAAATGCCTGTATATTATAGCCACATGTAATTATTGCTAATGACATATAAACAGTAGAAAGTAGTTGCTTTAACTGGACAGCGTAGTAAAGACAGGGCAATACTAATAGTTTAGCTTTCACTAACAAATCCATAGTGCTTCCTTTCTACAAAGAGTGGAACTGGGCTTCTCCTACGGAGATGATGTGCTCACCCTGCACCTGCTGGGTGTGGGACTTTGTGTAAGCCGTTCTACCTGGTGTGTGCCTGAACTTCGGGACCGCGCTGGAAACTCCCAGGCTCTCGGAGCTGAGTTCTTGGAAAGCTAGATTTGACAAAGCTAGACCGGCTGCACACAGTAGCACTCCCCTCTAGGCTTCCCACCTCCGTCCTTGCCATGTTTAAAGAGCAGGGCCAGCTTAGCACGGCTCACACACGTCTGCATGTTTGCTCTGTCATTCCCTCCAGCCTGACGGCTGCTGTGTCCTGTCCTCCATCTACAGTCAGCCCCTGGAAGGAATGCACCTCAGAGAATTGTCATGGGCTGACCTGATGGGGAACCGAATGTTCCAAGGTTCTCGTCTCGTGGTCCAAGGAACAGGACCAGAAGGAAGCTTGGCACACCTCAGTTTTGTTTCTTTATCACAGAAATCTTTCTAGTTTTCCTTGCGAAAGGTTACAGCTGTTCTGAGACAGTGAGGAAGAAACAAATTTAGTCCAAAGAAAGTGCCGATTACATCCCCTCAGGACCAAGGCTCCTCGCGTTTCACTCATCCCCGGGTCCAGCTTCAATGCTGGGAGCATATCTTGCAATACAGTGTTGGTGTGCAATGGTCTAAAAGTCAGCGTTGTAGCATCTCCAGCCACACTTGCTTTTCTCTTGATTTTCATTAAAAACTAGAGAACCGATGTTCTCAAAGAAATACCCCTCAATAGCAAAATTGCATCAACATATTGGACATCAATGAAGACCCTTGAGAAGCTTCCCCCAGTTTCTCCACAACGTCACAGAAGCTGCCATCGTGTGGCACTGATATTAAACCAGTATGTAGCCCTCATGGCCACTGCCTGATTCAAATCCCCGTGCTGCAGGTCACGTGACAGATGTCAAGGCACTTTCCTGCCATCAGCCCTAGATTCCTTCCTGCCCTATGCCACTGACTTCTAGCAAGGAAGGGAGTCACCATGCAAAGCTACACCTGATTTCACCACGTGCAGGAACAGGAGACTGTGGTGGAAAGGATCCGGCTTTGGTTTTGCTAATCACTGGTACTAAAGAAATCAATAAGACTTATACTCAAACAAATGACACTGGCTTTCCTCATCCTGCAGATAGTACGTTACTGCTAACTAAGATTTAGCATTACCCTGACAGTTTTTTAAAATATAATTTTACAATGCATCTATTTACTAGGATTATTCTAGCTATAACTCATACTAAGTAACTCCTTTAATGTTCTTGTTTTGTTTATGGGCTCTTGTCGGTGGGAATAGTTTGAGTCTGACATGCCTGTGAGGAGGGCAGTGGTGGCTGTGGAGGAGAGAGTGTGAGTGGTTATTAGCGTGGAGCTATGTGTGGTGGGAGAAAAGAGAGTCAACCAAGCGAGGCCCGGGCAGCCTGGAATTCACACTCACTGCTGGGCAGCAACAGTGAGGACCGGCACTGCCCCTCGGGGAGGAGGCCGGGGAGGGACAATAGTGCTGCATCTAGTGCTGCTCCCTCTCCAGATGATATCAGGCTCCAGGAGAACATTCAACCTGGAGAAAGACATTTGGATCTTGAATATCAACCTCCAAAAGACCCATTTATTGAAAGGTCAGTTCCCGGCCCATGGGCATGCTGGGGGGCAGAGCCCAGTGTAAGGGAGCTGTGCACCAGGACATGTGCCTTCGAAGAGAACGCCCAACCTCTTCTTGTTTCTAGCCTTCTGGTGAGGCTTCACTCTCTTCCTGCTCCTGCCTTCCTGTCCTGTGCTGCCACAGGACCAAAGCAACAGGATCTCTGATACCATGATTCAAAATAACCTTTCCTTCCCTTTAAGTTCATTATCTTTGGTATTGTGTTATAGTAACAAAAAGCTGCGGAGGCTTCTGATGACATCTCCTGTCCACTGTGGGCAAAGCAGCACCTGCTCTTCTGATACTCTGTCTTAGCACTGAGTGTGAAAATGCTTTTTCATTCAGCATGCATTAGATTGACAGTTTACAAATATGTTAATCAGGTACAGAGAGACAGCTCTCAGCCGAGGCTCTCACCTGACTGGTCATCTGACTGGTAGGATTTTACAGTGGTTACTGGGGAGTAAAAGGCCTGTGGAGAAAGTTCTAGAAAGAAGGGCTTTGATACCTGCAGGGGTGATGGTGACAGCTGTTCTGAGCCCAGACTGTGCAGGACATTGTCCTGTTCACTAGCACCTTCAGCACAGGAAAGGCTGAGTTTCCTTCTACTCCCCAAGTGGAGCTGCCCAGAACACCCAGGATGCAGCTGTTTCGGGGCGCCATAGCCAGTCACCCAGTGACCACAGAGTGGCTGACACTGGCGATGCCACACTGCCCAGGTGTGGTGGTGAATTCCTGTAATCCCAGAACCCTGGAGGCTGGAGGACCGTTACCACCTCCACACCAACATAGACTGGCAGTTACTAAGCACCAGGCCAGCCTGGGCTACAAGACTATATGCGCAAAATAAATAAATAAATAAATAAATAAATAAATAAATAAAAAGAATGGAAATTAAAGGGAGAGAAGAGAAATGAAATGCCATCACTGGCTGGCTGAAAAGGTCTGTCCTGGGTCAGGGAGCATGCCAAGGGACTCTGTTGTGGGCCACAGCAGCCCCGTCTCTTTCGTCTCTTTCAGAGAATGTGGTAGGAACCAGGAAGAGGGCAGAAGCCCCCAGCAAGAATGGCAGGCCCCAGACTGCTTTAGAAGGCGGATATGCATGCTTATCCCCACAGAAGGGAGGCAGGAGCAGCACCTGCATGTTAACTACCATGTTCCACACTCCTCTTGGTAGCTGGGGAAGCCACGTGCAGGCAGCATGGGCACGGCAAGCGTGCTCAGGGTGCTGTGCACGCCCACTGCTCACTCCACACCTCCCCAGCCTCTGCCATGTAGAGGATTGGTGAGATTTCTAAATTCAAAATGTCTGGGGACAATTGGATCCGGCTTATAGAATGTGTGTTCCTCTTGGCAGATGTCCCCAACTCTATTTTCATAACCGTTCCTCCCCAGCCAGCACTGTAACTGTGGCGAGCGTAAAGTACTAGCCCAGCAGCCACTAGAGTGTGCTTCCAGCCCCACAGGCTAAATCAAGAAATGCTCACGTCTACCTGATTCTTCAGTTTACAAACCAAATCACCCATGTCCTGGTCACTTTGCAGGTTAGTCAGAAGCTAGACGATCATTGGCACTGAAAAAAAAAGTGTAAGGGAGTCTCTGAGAACTAGCTTTCTCTGCCCCTGACACTCAGGATGACTGTGCACAGTCTTACAACCAGCAATCCTTTTAGGAAACAGAGTAAGGATGGCACTGAGCCGGCACAGCGGAAACGGGAATGACACCAATCTTGGTTTACCTGCGGTCCCTGCGTTGTGCTAGTGATGGAGAGAAAAGCAACTTGTGATTCAGAGACAAGAGAGATGCTTGGTGCTAAGAAAGGATACAAGTGGGTGAGTATAAGTGTTAGGGATCAGGACCATAAGACAAACATCTCCTGCAGCAGGAGGGGCAGGAGGACCAAGAACTTCTGGTTCTAGGCTGTGAAGAGAAAAGACAAGAAATTACCACGGCTTCTGCCCCAGGGCTCAGCCTGTTTACACTGAGCTGCCCATGCCCCGGCTTAAGAGCCCAGTTATGTGACTCAAGAATGTTGTGAGCAAAGAAGGATCCGTGTGTCCTTCATAGAGGGAATTCTGCCTCTGTAACCTGGAGAGAAATAGCTGTATTATGGGCCTATGACTCCAGATTTGCATAACTTAAAGAGCTATGAAATGGTCCATGGTCCATTCCTAATTATTATTGCGCCTTGAACCAAACCCACAGAAAGTATGATGCTTGGGTTTGCAGTCCTGATGAGGCAGGTTCGCCAGGCATAACGAGCACCCGGCTGGGGGAGGGCGCGGTGAGGACAGTGGAGGCAGTGCCTGTGTGGCTGCTGGAAGCCTGCAGGAAACCTCAGCACCTTCTGCTCTGTTTTCCCATAAGCCTAAAAGTGATCCGAAAAATAAAACATGGACTGAAAACCCATGCTCCCACAGATTATGGAGTGGCCTCATATAAGAGATGGATTGATATGACCCACTTCGGTAAAACTTTCAAAAGAATTTATGCTAAGGTATGTCTAGTGATTTCAGAGCTAATGGGTGTTGTTCATGGGATGTGGTGGAATCCAAAATGATACTTGGTGGTTGTAATTTTTATTATTAAGAGCAAAAATAAATAAACAAATACTAAAACCACTGCCCCTAGAGGCATTTCAGGTATGGCTGCTGTGTCACATATCAGTAGGTGGCAGAGAGGAGAGAGACTCCATCCATGCTCCGTGTTCAGACAGGGAGGTAGCCTGCGCAACCAGGCCCAGACGGGCTCCCGGAACAGTGAACCCTGCCTGGGACCACAGGCCCTGGGTGGGAGCGATGACCTTTGCCCCGTGCCATAACACACAAGCAGGGTATGGCACTCCTGAGATGACCCCAAACACTCAGAGACCCTGGGCACCTCCAAAAGAAGTGAGAAGTTAAAGAGGCTCACTTGGAGGAACAGCCTGGTCTGAATAGCTGGTGATGCCACCTGGGACCAGGGTGGGGTCCTGGCCTGTGCTGTCACTGGGGGCCCTGTCTGGGCCCAGGGCCCTGTAGCAACAGGGGTCTGCTACCATCAAAGGTCAGGCAGCTGTCACTGGTCTGGACTGACCCCCCCCCATGGGGGTACATGTTGATGTCTGAGGGCTTTACAAAACTGGACCCACCCCTCACCTGGGCATCCTGGGAGTGCTGGCCCTCGGGACAAAATTTGTCCTGCTGACCAGATGTACAGGGACAAAGATGGAGCAGAGATTGAGAAAATGGCAAAGCAAAGACTGGCCCAACTTGAGACCCATCCCATGGGAGAGAGCCAACCCCTGACCCTATTGTTACTCTACTATGCTGCAGAAAGGAGCCGGGCATAACGGTCTTCTGAGAGGCTGCAGCCAGCAGCTGATGGGAACAGATGCAGAGACCCACAGCAAACATTAGACAGAGCTCGGGGATCCTGTGTAAGAGTTGGGGGAACGATTGAGGGAGCTGGAGGAGTCAAGGCCAATGGGGTGCTCATAGAGATGGAGCCACCAACCCAAAGAGCGTGCATGGACTGGTTCCAGGCCCCCTGCACACATGTAGCCTGGCCTTCATGTGGGTCCCCCAACAACTGGAGCAGGGACCTTTCTAACTCTGATCTAGTTCCATTCCCCTAACTGGGCTGCCTCATCTGGCCTCAGTGGAGAGGTTGTGCCTAGTTCTGAAGCAATTTAAGGTGCCAGGAGTGGGGTAGTTACACATGAGGGCCTCCCCCTTCTCTGAGGATAAGGAGAGGGGGGAATGGAGGGAGGGTTTGCTAGGGATGGACTGGGAAGAGAGGAGGGGGCTGCAATCAGAATGTAAAGCGAAAAAAATAAGTGTATTCACTTTAAACAAAAAGTGAATACAAGTTTAAAAAAAAAGTGCTGACGAAAGTACACTGTGGGGCACACAGTGGCACAGTAAGATCGGTTTCCTCCATCGGGGGGAGGTTACAAGGGTAGAGAGCGGGTATGAGGGCAGGGGGAGATGAGTGGGATTGGGGTGCATGCTGTGAAATTCACACAGAACCAGTAAAAGTTTTTAAAGCAAAACAAATGTGTTTATTAGTTCCATTCTTGGTACAAATATAAATGTAGCCAAGAGTGCATTAACATATACTTGTACACACACACACACACACACACACACACACACACACGAGAGAGACAGAGAGAGGAGGAGGAGATGCTAGGCAGGAGCAAAGGCTCCAACAACTCTGAGCTTGGGGACTTCTCATACAGTGTGCTGCCGGGTGTGTGTGCACTGGATGAAACAGGCCAATCCTGGAGCCAAGGTCCACCATCACTGTGACTGTTTATCTTGAAGATACAGTGTTTTGCCAGTGGACTGTGGGGGTGGACATCCAGGGAGGAAAAGCAATAGGGTGTGATTCCAGCCTGCAAGGCAGGAAGAAGACAGTGCTGGGCCGCCTTCTCATTGGCTGAGTGTGGATATCTTGTCCTCAGCTGGGTAGTTACTGCTTTGCTGTAAGCGAGGTACTCCTGGAGAAAAATCCATCTGCTCTTGTATGCCGAGTACGCTTAGTAAATATTTAATGTCAACACTGCATCCTCCTCAGGCTCGACACATCACTCTGCGGTCTCAGGTAGCAGGTCTGATGCTTCCTGTGTGTCACACGCACCCTCACTGGGGTGACTGAGCTATCTGCAGTCAGGCATGCTGTCCATGGCAACAGCACACAGAGCAAACACTCAAAGACTGACGAGCTAGCCTAAGGGTGAAATCCGCAGCCTCCTGTGTCCCTACTCCTCACCAGATGCTACTCCCTCATGCTTCCATTTTCTGGATGAAGATGAGTGAGGAGGAGATTCAAAGACAAGACAAGCTACGTCCTAAGTGTGCCTTATTCCCAGTGTCTTGGACAGACACCCCACAGCTCTGCTCCCTATAAAGCACAGTCTTTTCCCTAATGACATCATTCATCTTCCTCAATTCACTCTGAAAGTTATTTTCTAAAAGGATGGATGCCCTTCTCTCCTGTCTCTGCAGGGGAGTTGTTCTCCTGAAAGCGAAATTGGGAAATCCGGTGAAGTAATGGGCCTGAAGCATCCTGCTGAGTCTTCTGCCAGCCCACCATGAACAAAGACGTGCGAGAGTCTGGGCCAATGGTTCAGCGTGTGTTTTCACCTGGGTAGCTTAGACCCATTTGGATGACGCAGCTGTGTGTGTGTGATGTGTGGGGGGGAGGGGGATTCTTCCTAACCCCTTAACCAAGCATGGGGAACTTTTCCAGTCCCACGTAACCAGCCATCCACACTCCACCACTGCCAGCCCATGGGGCAGAGTGAAAGGCATCAACAAAGCATTCTCCTTGCCCAGCATTCACTCATGTTAAGTGATTTGCCCAGAAATGCCATTTGCTCTTTGCAGTTATCCGTGCTGTGATGCCTCCTCACCTTCTGGAGCTGCAAACCTGAATTTTACAGCATGCATGGCGTGAACTGTGAGGCTGCGTGAAACTGGAACGGGATTAGCTGTTTCTCAATTGCAGATGCATTCTAACCATCCCGAAAGCTCAAACCCTCGTGGTCTCCCAGGGTCGCCTTGAGACTTGGGAACTTTTCCAAGAGAAAAATACACGGATTTCACAAAGACCAGCGGATCGTCAGGAGTCACAGATTTACCAAGTCGGTAGTACCTGGCAAGCTCTGGGCAATGTGAGCCACAGTTACATGGCTCACATGTAACAGCATTACATGGTACATGCTGATGTACACGCTGGCACTGTCCCATTTGATGTCTTCCCAGCCCCTGGGACCACCCTCACCCGCAGCGTGGCTCGGTATTGCCCAGCCTGGTAAAGCTACGCGTTGCTATTTGTGGTCCAGGACAGGTTGTGTGCAATAGTGGTTGTGGAGGTGCACTGAGCCTTAGTGCTTGCTTCCCGGTTGGCTCAGAAATTGAGATTTTTTGGTTTGTTTTGTTTCCATTCTTTCTATCTCAAAAGACTATAAAAGCTAAAAAAAAAAAAAAAAAAAAAAAAAAAAAAAAAACCCAAAAACCTATTAGCCCTTAACAAAGAAGAACAGAGGCAGGTTGCAAAGTTAGAGATGGGCTAGATGTGTTGTCAGTCACTTGGCCAACAATTGGTGAGGCCAAGAAGTGGCCCCGGTACGGCAGCGCTGACTACCTCTGAAGTAAGGGCCAAGAGAGCACTGAAAGCATCTGTATCGTATCACCGATATTTGTATCCACTCAAGTCATCTACAGAGATCCCCCACAGCTATGCTTCTGTAAGTAACCTGATAAGCTTCACCAGGCAGGATTTGGGTGGACTTATATCTTCAGTCCATCTTTGGTGCTTTATCTGTGATGAACAAATGTTTGTTCTCGTACCTATCCCCAGGAAAAGTCATGCCTAGCATGACATATGAGCATGGAGCTGAGAAGAGATGCTCAGAACTTTGTGAAAATGACCAGAATGGCTCCAGGATCATGAAACATAGTAAACATAGGAAAAATGACTGAAGGGGACATTCTGAAGTATGAGAAAGCCTTGGTTTGTCTCCCTTTTCTGTATCCGGTGCTCATATTCTAGTAATGATAACAATACCTTCCAGCAAGTAGATGAAAACATTTATCCCAAAGATTCTGACAGGTTAGTAAGTCTGGAAATATTTACAGTCAAGAGAAACGGACACCCCCCTTGCAATTCTTTCCATAAACAAGCCCACTCGACAGATATCTGCCCAGGTGTTGAGGCCAGCCCATGTGTAAGCAGACCTCCAAAGAGAAGCAGAGAGGACAGCATTCCCAGCAAGTGGTGCTGTGGAAACTGGATGTCCACATGGAGGTGGCTGAAATTAGACTCACATTCATCACCCTGCCCCCAAATCAGTTCCAAATGGATCAAAGGCCCCAATCTGAAGACAAAACACTAAAATGATTAGAAGAAGATACAGGAAATACTCCACAAGACATGGGTGCAGGAAAGGCCTTTCTGATAGGACTCCATTCACCCATGAATCAAGGCCAACAACTGACAAACGGGACCTCATAAAACAAAAATGTTTCTGTAGAACAAAGGAAACAATCAAGAGTTAAAAGGAACCCCAAGAGGGGAGAGAGTCTTTGGCAGCTATTCATCGAGTAAGAGGACTGACATGCAGAATACATAAGGCACAGAAAAGTGGGCAAGGAAGCAAATGACCTCATTTAAAAATGGGCTAACGGTATGTGCAGAGTTCTCAGCAGGACTGAAAGTGGCCACTAAACATCTTTAAAAGTGTTCAGTATCTTTATCAACTGGAAAATCAAAAGCAAAACTCGTAGAAATTTCATCTCACAGACGTCGGAAGAGCTGGCCAATGTGGACAAGGACCTAGAGAAGGGAATGGAAACTGGCGCATCCACTGTGGAAATCAGTGAGAATTCTCAAAAGGCCAAAAGCGAATCTGCCACAGCCTAGCTAGCTGTGCCATTCGTGGCCGATGCCCAGAAAGTAACCTTAGACAGCACAAATTAAACAAAACAAGAAAAAGAAAAAAAATTTCGTTTTTGTTTTTCCAGACAGGGTTTCTCTGTGTAGCCATGGCTGTCCTGTAGACCAGGCTGGCCTCGAACTCACAGAGACCCACTTGCCCCTGACTCCCTGAGTGCTGGGATTACAAGTGTGTGCCACCACACCTGTCAAGAAAAAGAAAATTTTAACATATGAATTGGAAAATGTGACTCAGGGAACATTGGGAAAGGAATGGAAAAATACAAGTGGACAACTAACGAGGAGAAATAAGTAGGTGAGGAGCCTTGGTGTGTAACTCAGTTGGCAGAGTACACAGCAGCCTGGGTTCCACTCGCTGAACCACATCTACCAGGCGTTGTGGCACAGACCGGTAGTGTGGCACTCATGAGGCAGAGCCAGGGAGATCTGAAGTTCGAAGTTCGTCCTGCTGGATAATGAGTCTGAGGCCAGCTTCAGCTACTTCAGACCTCAAAGAGAAAAAAACCAGAAGGTTAATTTATATGTTTCAAATTCAAGTAATAGAAACTGAGTTAGAAAAGAACAGAGAGGGGAAAATATTGTGGAAATGCTACAAAAAGAAAATTTATAAAACTGAAATACACAAGTTTCCACAGTAAAACTACTTCCATGTACAAACACAAAGTACAGAAAAGGCCCCTGTCCACATACACTATTCTTACATGTTAGAACTAGTATCAAAAATAAATTCACGAAGCTTTCTGAAAGTAAAACCAAATGATCTGTAATCTGGGGAGCAGAAACGCTCTTGATATCCTGCTGGAGAGTAAAGCATTGGTGTGTAGCCTTGGGATTCTCAATGGGATATGGTTGCCGTCCAGTTTTCTCTAGGACTCCTGGCAGATTTCTGTGGGAGGACTGAAAGAAAAGATGTTGGACATTCAGGGTTCATCATTCCTCTCTGCACTTTTTCTCAGGAAGCTGTCGGAGGAAAAAAAGAGCCTCTAGAACAAAAAAGTTTCTTGATTTTTTTTTTAATTATTGTATCTGAGAAACAAGTAATTATACGCAAAGAGAAGGCAAAAAAAAAAAAAAAAAAAAAAGACACAAAGACAGAATCCAGAACATCTCAGCAGTAAACACAGGCGGCACTGAAGCCAGGATTGACATGAAGGCAAAGGACTCGGAGTGACAGCCTGCGTGAGTATGTGTTTGTGTGCATGGGTGTGTTTCTGTGTGGGTCTGTGTCTGTGCGCGCACACATTTGTGTTTACATGTGTGTGCATGCATGTGTGTCTATATGTATGTGTCTGTGTGTGCACATATGTGTGTGAATGAGTGTGCATCTGTGTGTGTTGTATGTGCTTCTGTGTATGTATAGATGTGTGCCTGTGTGAGCGCACACACACATGTGCCTGTGTGTGTGCGTGTGTGTGTGTGTGTTCTGGGAAGTGTACAAGCCTTAACTTTTCATCTGCCTTAGAAAAAAACAGCAAAGAGTTTTAAGGAAAAAAAAATAAACAGCAAATTGACAGGACAGAGAATACACAACTAGTGATAAGCTGGCACCAGAAGAAATGGCTAAGACATTCATCTAAGCTTTGAAGACTTCATTTTCAGCCATGAATACATGCGATTTTAATTTAAAGGCAGATAACAATAAAGCTCAATACCCCATTTAGAAGAAAAGCGGCAGGAAGTGAGGCGGGAGCTGTGGTGTAAATGTGCACGCCAAGGTTCACAGGAAAACCTAATTCCTGGTGCAGCAGCAGGAAGGGGGAGGCTCTGACAGCGTGGCGGAGTCACACAGGGTTATCCTCACGTGGGTGTCAGTGTTTCTCCCACGATGTGGAAGGCAGCAAGCGTGGGTTCCTAATGAAGGAACGGGTTAGACTCCCTTCCCTTCTCCTTCCTCTCGCTGGTGTGCGGACGCTCGCATCCCCTTCCCCTCCTGACTTCCGTCATGGATGATGCAGCCCAGGCCCTCCCCTGAGATGGCGCCCTAGCCTTGGCCCTCACAGACACCCACCAGGACTGCAAGAAACAGATTTCCGCTCTTTGCACACTTCCCAGATGCAGAATGTCTTTTGCAGAAGCATAAAACAGATGAAGACACAAGGTGCCAGTGAGCTGTGAGTGTTTGAATAGTTCCTTAAGGAAATGGAGTGGGTGACAGTGTATCCTCCTGGCAGGCGCAAACCATCATGTATCCTACCAACCGCCAAGATCTAGTGTCCGTTCATGGAGAGAAGGGACACAGTTCACAGTAACTTCACCGTGCCTGCCTCACCGTGCAGTTTCCTATAACTCGGACAATCTGCCAATGTCCACATTGCAGAAATTCGATGAGGACAGAACAGGGTTGCTATTTTAAAATTCAGGGTGGGGGTAAACTGACTTTCTAATTCTTATAGGAACACTGGAAAGGGCTTTTTAGCTTTCATAGAATTTTAGCCCTAGTATTTTATTTTTCCACATCGATTGCAAACATAGACTATCATCAGCCATTACGGGCAGGAAGTAAATAAATCTATCAGTATAACTTGAAAGGCAGCATAGAAGTATGTTGTGCCCTGCTTCTGCCCCACATGCCTGGCAGAGCCAATAGCACAGGGCTGGTGCTGCGTCACTGTTGAGTGAATGAGTTAATGTAAGAATGGGCACACCGATGCATTGGGGGACGGGTGGATGGGTAAATGAATGCCTAGATGCCCAGATGATGGGTGCGTGCCCAGGTCATGGGTGCATGCCCAGATGATGGGTGCATGCCCAGGTCATGGGTGCATGCCTGCGTGAGCATACGAATGGATACGCTATTTCACTCTCACTAAAGGAAGCAGTTCCGACATTGTGGGGACCGCCATCTGAGACAGTCTAAACAGTACTGAACAGGCTGTAAGGAAAAGGGGGCCTTTTTGATTATCCAGAAAAAAAAACTCAGATACGCTGTTGAGTCTTTGCTTCAAGAAAGTCTGCTGCTCACATACAGTATCAAGCTGAGCCCTGGCTTTCCACGAGGCTCAAGTCAGAAGGTTTAGTTTTCTTGGTTTAGATTTCAGGAAGCCAAGGGTCTAATTACACAGATGGACTAAGGGAATTCTTTTAGCTATTTTTATTTGAGTTGGAAACACATTTTCCATTTTCTCATTCCAGGTTATTCTATTTACTGATGGCTAATGTGTATATTTGAGCCGCATTTAAAATAATTTTTCTATCCCAGATGCACTCCTGTTCCACTCCTTTTAATCCGTGTGTCATTCCAAGGGCATTAGATTTCCTGAGTAGCTTAACGTGTTATTTTCTTATGTTTAAAAGCAGCCTTGCTGATAGGGAAAGATCTGCAGGGTGACCGGGTGTGGAGCCACGTGGCTGCATTTCAAGCCCGTGGTGGGAGTTAAGCTGTGGCAGGAGCAGGGGCTGGGCTGGGCTGGGCTTCCTTCGCTGCCCTGGCCGTGTTCATGCTATCAGAGGAAGCAGCTGTCCCGATAATAAACAGCAAGGGGCTTTCATGGAGAGGGCGCGTCGCCTGGGGTGAGGAGAGCCAAAGCGGGATGCCCCAGCCTCCGGGAAATGAGCAGCCTGGACTATAATTTCTTTGTTTCCGTCTAACTACATTGAAGTTGCGCTTAATCTATTGAAAGCTCGGTGAGGTAGCACAAAACCGTTATCAGTTGAGGTGCAACTAAACACACACACACCAGATGTGCACACGTGCACGCACAGCACACGCCACACATACATGCGTACATACACAGACAACACATGCATACCATAACATACCACACATACTCTGAAATGAGTGAGCCCATGAATTTGCTTGAAAGGTGCACCCTCGTGCACTGTGTCGCCTGACTGCCCTTCCCTCTGGGTTTGCAGGTGGGTCACTAGAGACAGACTTCCGACCCGTCTGTGGGATGTAATTTATGAGATGGCAGTAGCCACCTACCCTATCCCGAGCTCCACTGATTCTCAGGGGAGCGTGTGCTCTCCCCACGATCTGAGGTTGGCACCAGGGGCTGACGTGGCTAGGCACACCCCTCTGCCCGCGGCATTCTGACATTACGTCACCTGGGTGAACATCCTGCTGTGTAGACATCAGCTGACCTCACTTCCAGGTGCTGGCTTCGGCCCCTGAGGACCAGCTCCTTGGAACAGTAGCCCAGGCTTTGCTGTTATTGCCATGGGGGCGTGACAGCCTGCAAAGCACCAACTCCTCTCACATCCTCACACGTTGATTTTTTTTTTAAACCCACTTTTTTCTACTCAGTAATTTATACAAAATCAACTGCAGATAGTTAATTCTGAAAGTTTTCTACTGAAATGGGGCAAATACCGCACAGCATTCTAAGACCGGAGGTGTGAGGTTTCCCCCAAGCGTGGCTGAAGCTGTTTGCTGCTGCTTTTGACTTTTTTTTGACTATGTACCACAGACAAAAGCACCGGGGTCACCTTCTTTTAAAGGAGGCTTCCAGGTGAGTCTCACAGAGGTCAGAGATGTGACTCTCACAGCTCGGCCTCTGTCTCAGGAAAGTGACTCCGAGAAGCACTGTTTTGGATGCTTGCTTTCACCGATATAGACTGGTTCCTAACAGCATTTAACACTAAAAGAAAAGTTTCTGCTACTGGGATTGAACCCAGCACCCTGTCTGCCCTGGCCAAGCTTTTCCACTGAGCTGCACCATCCAGCAGAGAAGTAAACTTATGTCCTGCTCTTGGCTGCTGAGCGCCCAGGGTCATCTCTTCCTCACACACAGCTACAGGCTCTGAAGTATGTCTCTGTTCTCACTGATTGTCTATCAAAGCCATTTCCTAAATGACCTAAATCCTTCTTGTTCCTAACTTGAGGAACCTGAGGCACATTCATTGTATGTCTCCAGTGTCAGACTGGAACTCTTGCACTTGGCCATAAAGTAATAACATCTTAGATTCCATGGGTTCCAGGAGGAGGGGAAAAAAATCCTGTGAACAGAATGCAGAGTTGTTCTGTTATAACTACTATAACTGGAATATTTCTATGAATGAATAAATTTAAGCGTCACTTGGAAGTGTGTCAAAGATGCATTTATCACAAAACAACATGCTCTGAATGGTCATGAGTGCCTTTCATTACTCAAATAGAATGTGAGCATGCCGGATAAGAGCAGGTGACAAAACAGTACTCGTTAAGCCTTCAGCTGATCCAAGCTGTGCAGACGAGCAGGTGTTGGCAAAGATAAACCTGCATGAAGCTTGGGGTTCACCTTTGACTACAGGAAGACAGACATTTAGAAACACAAACGGCCTATATTCAACGGAGGTGCACAACTGACCCTAAGTACAAAGTGCATGATGGGAGGACAGGACCCAGGCCATCAGCCAGGACATGGTCTTGTAGAAGTGGAAGAGGAAAAAACGTTAGCAGGGGCTCAGGCATGTGACTTCTGCAGAAAGAACATGGCTGGATGGACAGGCGGTGGGCTTTCTTTGTTTTGGTTTTCTTTTTTCTTCATTTGCATTTTATAGGTTTTTTTCTCCATTATTTATTTAATCAATTTACAATCTGATAGCAGCACCATCCCCCCTCCCCTCCCAATCCCCTTTATGCTCCCTTCCCCTATTCACCCTCCCTTTCTCTTCAGAGAAGAGGAGAAATTGTGTAAGTGTGCCACAGTTTCTTTATCTATTATTTGGTTGAGGGACATCTGGGTTGTTTCCAGATTCTGGCTATTACAAATGAAGTTGCTATGATCATGGTTGAGCAAATGTTCTTGTTGTATAGTTGAGCATCTTTTGGGTATATTCCTAGGAGTGATATAGCTGGATCTTGAGGTAGTACTATTCCTAATTGTCTGAGAAAGTACAAGATTGATTTCCAAGTGGTTGTACAAGTTTACATTCACACCAGCAATGAAGGAGGGTTCCCCATTCTCCACAACCTCTCCAGCATGTGTCATCTCTTGAGTTTTTGATCTTAGCCATTCCGATGGATGTGAGGTGAAATCTCAGGATAGTTTTGATTTGCATTTCCTGAATGACTAATGGCGTTGAGCATTTCTTTAAGTGCCTCTCTACCATTAGAGATTCCTCAATACAATCCCTGTTTACCACTGAAACCCATTTTTAATTGAGTTATACAGTTTGTTGGAGTTTAATTTCTTGAGTTCTTTATATACTCTGCATATTAGCCCTCTGTCAGATGTAGGGTTAGTGGAGATCTTTTCCCAGTCTGTAGGCTGTCATTTTGTTCTGTTGACATTGTCCTTCACTTTACAGAAGCTTTTCAGTTTCATTAGGTCCCATTTATTGATTGTTGCTCTTAGAGCCTGTGCTGTTGGTATTCTGCTCAGGAAGTTGTCTCTTGTGCCAATGAGTTTAAGGCTCTTTCCCACTTTCTCTTCTGCTAGATTTAGTGTGTCTGGTTTTATGTTGAGGTCTTTAATTCACTTGGACTTGAGTTTTGTGCATGTGATAAATATGGATCTATCTGCATTCTTCTACATGTGGACATGCAGTTAGACCAGCACCATTTGTTGAAGATGTTGTATTTTTTTCAATTGTATAGTTTTGGCTTCTTTGTCAAAAATCAAGTGTCCATAGGTGTATGGGTTTATGTCTAGGTCTTTGATTCAATTCCATTGTTTAATCTGTCTGTTTCTATGCCAGTACCATGCAGTTTTTTATTACTATTGCTCTATACACCTTGAAGTCACAGACTGTAATACTTCCCAGTTCTTTAATTGTTTTAGCTATCTTGGGTTCTTTTTCTTTTTTTTTTCCATATGAAGTTGAGGATTGCTCTTTCAAGGTCTGTAAAGAACTGTGTTGGAATTTTGATAGAAATTGTATTGAATCTGTAGATTGCTTTTGGTAGGATGACCATTTTCATTATGTTAATCCAACTAATCAATGAACATGGGAGGATCTTTCCATCTTCTGATATCTTCTTCAGTTTCTTTCTTCAGCGCTCTTGTTATATAGATCTATGACTTGCTTTATATTATTTGTGACTATCATGAAAAATAAAGTTTTTCTAATTTCTTTCTTAGTCCGTTTGTCATTTGTATAAAGGAGGGCTACTGATTTTTCTCCTGAGTTAATTTTGTATCCAGGCATTTTGCTTAAGGTGTTTATCAGCTGAAGGAGTTCTCTGGTAAAATTTTGGGGGTCACTCGGGTGTACTATCATATCATCTGTGAATAGCGACACTGTGACCTCTTCCTTTCCAATGTGTATTCCCTTAATCTCCTTTAGTTTTCTTTTTGCTCTAGCTAGAATTTCAAGTACTATATTGAATAGATACGGAGAGTGGGGAGCCTTGTCTAGTGAACTTGCTTTAAGTTTTTCTCCATTTAATTTGCTTACCATATATTGCCTTTATTGTTTAAGTAAGCTTATATCCCTGATCTCTCCAAGACTTTTGACATGAAGGGGTGTTGGATTTTATTAAAGGCCTTTTCATCATCTAATGAGATGACTTTTTTTCTTTCAGTTTGTTTATATGGTGGATTACAGTGGCAGATTTTCATATATTGAATCTTGCACCCCTGGGATGAAGCCTACTTGATCATGGTGAATGATGCTTTTGATGTGTTCTTGAATTTAGTTTGCAAGTATTTTATTGAGTATTTTTGCACCAATATTTATGAGGGAAATTGGTCTGAAATTCTCTTATTTTGGTTAAGTCTTGGTGTGGTTAAGTCAGGTTGACTGTAGCATCATAGAATGAGTTTGCAATGACCATTCTGTTTCTATTTTGTGGAATAGTTTTGGTTTTGGTATTAGCTCTTGTTGAAGTCAGTGTTAATCCATGGTGATCTGAAAAGATACAAGGAACTTGAAATAGCTCCTTGTATCTGTTGAAGCTTGCTTTGTGACTAGGTATGTGGTCAATTGTGGTCAATTATGTGGTCAAGTATGTGGTCCATGAGGTGCAGAAAGAAGGTATATTTATTTGTAGTTGAATGGAATGTTCTGTAGATATCTGTCAGATCTATTATTCATAACATTGGTTTGTTTCATTATTTCTCTGTTTAGTTTCTGTCTTGGTGATCTGTCCATTGGTGAGGGTGGGATGTTGAAGTTTCCCACTATTAATATGTTGGGTTCTATGTGTGATTTAAGTTTTGCTAATGTTTCTTTTATGAATGTGGTACCCTTGCATTTGGGGTATAGGTATTCAGAACTGAAATGTCATCTTGGTGGATCTTTTTTAAGTGTCCTTCCTCATCTCTTTTGATTAATTTTGATTGAATGTTTATTAGATATTAGAATGGCTAATCAAGCTTACTTCTTGGGTTCATTTTCTTGGAAAACCTTTTTTTCAACCCTTTACTCTGAGATAATGTCTATCTTTGTTGCTGAGGTGTGTTTCTTGTATGCAGAGAATGATGGATCCTGTTTTTTTTCACATCCATTTCATTAGCCTGTATTTTTTTATTAGGGCATTGAGTTGGTTGATGTTAAGATATTAATGACCAATCATTGTTTATTCTTGTTATTTTGATGTTGGTTATGGTAGAGTATGTATTTGTGTGTTTGTGTGTGTCTGTGTGTGAGAGAGAGGGAAAGAGGACAGAGAGAGAGCTTCTTTGGGTTTGCCTGGTATAGAGTTAACTCCTGTGTTTCTGTGTTTTCTTAGATGTAGTTAGCCTCCTTGGGTTAGAGTTTTCTTTCTAGTATCTTCTCTAGGGATGGATTTGTCTATAGATGTTGTTTAAATTTGGTTTCATCATATCTTGTTTTCTCCATCTGTGGTGATTAAAAGTTTAGCTGAGGATAGCAGTCTGGGCTGACATCTGTGGTCTGTATCTGCAATGATCTGCTCAGCCCCTTCTGGCTTTAGAGTCTCTGTGGAGAAGTTGGGTGTAATTCTGATAGGTCTGCCTATGTATGTTACTTGGCCTTTTTCTCTTGCTGCTTTTAATATTCTTTCTTTGTTCTGTACATTTGGTGTTTTGATTATTGTCTGGAGGGAAGATTTTTTTCTGGTCCAATCTGTTTGGTGTTCTATAAGCTTTGTGTACGTTTACAGGCCTCTCTTTCTTTATGTTAGGGAAGTTTTCTTCTATGATTTTGTTGAAAATATTTTACGGGCCTTGGAGCTGAAAGTCTAGTTTTTCTTCTATCCCTATTATTCTTGGGTTTGGTCCTTTCATAATGTCCCAGATTTCTTGAATGTTTTAAGTCAGAAATTTAATGGGTTTTTTTTATTTTTAAATTTAAATTTAATGTTCTCTTTGACAGGTATTTCGATTTCTCCAGTCATATCTTCTATGCCTGAGATTCTCTCTTACATCTCTTGTATTCTGTTGGTGATGTTTGTGACTGTAGATCCTGTTCTCTTCTCTAGGTTTTCCATCTCCAGGATTCCCTCTGATTGTGTTTTAATTATTGCTTCTATTTCAGGTCTTGAACTGTTTTATTCATTTCCTTCATGTGTTTGATTGTAGTTTTCTGTATCTTAGAGGGATTTATTCATTTCTTCTTTAAAGTTCTCTTTATCAGGTTGGATTTAAGGTCAGGATATTCTAGGCTTGCTGTGGTATGATAGACAGGCTCTGATAATGCCATATTGTCCTAGCTCTTGTTGATTGTATTGTTATGCTGGTCTTAAGCAATCTGGTTATCCCTGGTGTCAGCTGGATGTTCCTGATTGTAGCAGAATCCTTGGGAGGCAGGGAAAGTCTTGGACCTGAGAATGGGCCTCAGGAAATAGCCTTCTGCTCACCTCTGCTTGCTATGCCACTGGAGAACCACACAGGCAGGGAATTAGTGAGGAAGGGTGTAAGATGGATGTTCCTGGGGCTCTGCAGGCCTCCTTAGGAATGTAGGCAATGGGGTTTAGAGGACATCATACCCAGAGAGCTTTTCTATTTGACATCTGTTCCTTTAACATGCAGGCTGCTTTCTCTTGTGAAGACAGTCCCTGCTGCTCATGCCTGAAAGAAATCACAAAACTGTGAAGAACAGGTCCAGAAACTCTGGGGTTCATGAGAATCTAGTGATGTCCACAGTCCCTTCACAGGCCTCTAGAGGAGTTAGGATGACCATTAAGGAAGGAAAATAGGCTCAGCTTGGCCTCTCTCCACCAATATGGTCTGGATGTAGCTAATATATCTGCCTTTGTGCACTGCTCATAGGACAATAATTGCAAAGTAATTTATCAGTAGTTGGTTTTAAAGAGTTAGCATGACACAGGGTGGATGGATGGAAGATAGATAGATAGATACATAAATAGATAGATAGATAGATAGATAGATAGATAGATAGATAGATAGTATAATGTTCTTTTAAAATGTATATGCCTTACCCTTGTTAATTCAAATGCTGATTTCCCCACCCCCAACTCTCTGGTTTCAATCTGGATATTGCATTGTGATACTCACTATAAGCATTGTGTCTCAACTCTTGTGTAAACAGGACACAAATAAAGCAACTAGATACAATGTTGTGCAATGGGAGGAGCCAGAGGACAGGAAAGAGGGGAGGAGCCAGAAGGCAGGAGATGGATGGGAGGAGAAGGAGGAGGAGCGCGAGGAGAGAGAGCACAAGGAGAGCAGAGCGGGAGGAGAGAGCTTGGAGGACTTGGAGCATGAACCAGACCTAAGATTTCACAAAAAGCAAGTATAATGTGGGAAATCTAAATGTTAGGAAACTGAGGGCTTGGAGGTTTAGGAGGGAGTAAATATTGCCCAGCATTGTGTTCTAGGTTAACTAAAAACCCAGTCTCTGTGTGGTGATTTGGTTATACAGCTGTTTAAGATTAGCAGCAAGCTTTACAATAAGATAAAACAATAGTAAATATTAATAACTTCCTACAACAATAGATAGATAGATGATAGTCTGGTAAGGTTACTATGGAAGATGATGGTCCCTTAATCCAAATGACTTACAGCTTTATTATTACGTGAAGAAAATATGGGCACAGACAGAGGCACAAGAAAGTAGGATCACATATGAGAGCAAAGTTAGTAATCTGAGTGACGTACCTGCAACCCAACAATGTCTGGGGCTATTAGAAACTAGACCAGTCGGTGAAGTATCTGTTCCTACAAACAGAACAGAGGGAGGAAGCAGGCCATGCCGGTGCTTCGATTTCTGACTTTAGTGGTGGTGGCCTACACTGCTGTTGTGTAAGCCCCAGACTGTGATACTTAGGAAAGTTCTACTTAAACAACATAGTCACCATGCTCAACGCTGTTTGACACACTTCTTTGGCTTTTAGTGGTGATACCAACTTATTATTTTCAGTATATCGACTCCATTTTATAAATTAATAAGTCCTAGCACAGTGTAAGAAACACAGTGATGTCTAATAGATAATTAATAGATGGATAAATGGATAAATGGATGGATGGATGGATGGATGGATGGATGGATGGATGGATGGATAGAAGGACAACTGAGAAGATACAAGCAAAAGCAATTTTTGCAAATGTTTGGGTATAGCAGCAGCCATGGCATGGAGGGAGCACAGTAAAAAGATCCTTATTAAATTATAGGCTTCTAGAAATTTTTAATAATACTGATTACATTAATTCTTATATTTCCTTCTTCTTCTAGGTAGAGCCAAATTTAGACACATTTTCAATATTAGGTGCTTGTGACTCCTCTCCTTTATTCCTAAACAATACCAGGAGGGAAATAAGTAGCTCTCATTCTTGAAATTCATTTCTCATTTTGCCCTGATCTGGTGTCTGCCCATGACCTAGTCTACTTGACCACATAAATAGATCTGGTAGGAATCTCCTGGGGGCAAAACGTCCTCACACATGTCCCCATATGGAGAAAAGGAAAGCAAGCTCTATTTACAAAACAAACTTTTAAAAGGTTGTGCAAAAATACAGCCTGAGGAAAAAAAGGAGAAATGAGTATTTTCATAATAATTGCTTGAGAGGGGAAATGTCACCTTAATTTAATTGGGGCTTTGCTATTATATTTTTTCTCTATCTGTGACACAGTTAAACTCTATTATCTGAAGCGCTGACCTAAGATGAGCTACTTTTTCTCGAGAAAAAAAAAGCTTCCTGACATCATTTCCCCTGTGTCTTTTGTGAGTCCTCTGGTTCTGAATTAATTATCCAGAAGAAGGGAGAGCGAGTAAGAATTCCAGTTGGAAGATTTGGGGCATGTGTAGTTTGACAAGCCATTTAACACTATAATACAGATTTATTCCTAAAATAATTTAAAAATTAATGTTTTGATAATACAAATTACGCAGAGAAAGCTGATCGTGGCGGTATATTCCCTCTTCCTACTAGTGACAAGGCTGAGGAAGAAGAATGCCTTGGAGTTCAAAGCCAGCCTGAGCTACTTTGCAAGTACTAGACTCTCCAGGGGTGCATAGCAAGACTGTCTCAAAAGAAGAAAATATGCAAAGCACCAAGCGCTCACTAACACGGACACAGAAATGGCAGGCATAGAATCAGCAGTATGTTCCCTAGCGTCCAGGTGACAGGATGATCCAAGAAAGATGCTGCTTATCTGAATCTTGAACTTGGATCTTGAAAACAGAGTAGCATATTGTTGAAACTAATCATGTGCTTTGAACACTGTCCCACCCTGTCTAATCTTAGTTTCTGTGTGCACGAGTCACAATGAGCACAGCAGGTTAGCCCACCTCTGGGGACGCCTCTTCCCAAACCTGGGAGCTGTACCCGCCATGCACAGATGTTGAATTGGTGTTGGCCTCCTCTCAGGCTGGTGTTTACCAATGTTTTCAGACAAGCAAGCTGCAATGCTTCCCAATCACAGGGACTAGTTGCTAGCAAACATGAAACAGCAGTCACGGTGTTCATTAGGGATCCCAGCAGCCAAGGGAAAACACTGCAGAAGTCTCTTTAGAATACCAATGTGGTGTTTCAGCTTGGTCAAAGACAGTAATAGGGACAGATACTATTTTTATTGTTAAACTTCAGGGATATATCCTTTTGAATGTTTTCTCCCAAATTAAACCCAAGAATGTTAATATTATCACATACTTACAGTAGTCCACTCTGGTCCCCTAGGTCCTTTGGACCAGGTGTGAATGAGATAGGTACATGAGGCTAAGATGCCCAGTGAACAAGACAACAGATTTTTCTCTTCTGAGTGATTCTGAATATGTAAAATATTGATGGGAAACCCACAACTAGAAGGTCAAATTCATTGAAATTCTTTTAACTCACCATGGTTTGTTGTGAAAGGGATTTTTAGACTTTTGATGACTTCTGAACCCTGCAAGTTCCCAGATAATTGAGACAGAGAACTTTTGTGAATTATGTAAGCTTTAAGGCACAGAACCTGGGCAGGTATCAGCCCTCTAAGCTACTTTGATCTTTCCCAACCACACAGCCCAAGTTACTTGCCATAATTGTTCTTGCCTGGGCTGATTCTGTTCCATCAGGCCAACCATCATGGCTACATGCTTATGCTTCTTACTGCCCAAAGGTGACTTCCTTTTCTCTGGCTTCTTCTCCTGCTTCTCTCTTCCCACCTTGTGTTCACCTTCTGACCCCAAGCCCCAGAACCTAAGTTCTACCTACTTCTCTTCCTTCCAGTCACAGGCTGTCAGCAACTTTATTAACCAATTAACTTTAAATTATGTCGAGCAAAGTTTACACAACGAAGACCTGTGTACAGTGTATGTGAGAATGTGCTTAGCTCCATCTTCAATCTTCAGAGTCAGTAATTAAGCAGATGAATGCATAGCACCAGACCAACCCCAACAATGGTTCTCCCCTGCTAATCTCTGCTTCCCCAACAAAAGATAAGAGAAATGTCTTGACTATTACCCAACGCGAATGAATGTTCAATAATGTTGAACAAAGGAATGAGTGGATATTAAAACATTAGGCAGCAACATAGCTGCAAAGAATTCAAAATAACACTTTTTATTGAAAATCTCAGGAAGTAAATGCAGGTAACTGAAATAATAAAGTTAACTAAATATGTTAAATGTTAAGGTAATGTGCCTTTACCTTAAACAGATGAGTAAGCTGGAGGGCTGCGAGAACCACTTGATTTCAGATTCTACATACATTGCCATAACTCAACCATGAGAAGATCAGTTAATATTTTCTGAAAAGGTAGATTTAAATGGGAATCATAAACTCAAAATTCTTCTAGAGAAACAAATGAGGGACTAGAAAGATGACTCAGCAGTTAAGAATACTTGCTGCTGTCACAGAGAACTGCAGTCTGGTACTCAGCACCCACACTGGGCAACTCACAAAAGCTGAGGGAATAATAAAGTGCTCTCTTTGATATTCATAGGTACCTGCACACATGTGTACAAGCCTACACATGGAGATACACGCATACATAATTAAGGATAAGGAAATACTTTTAAAGAAAAGCTAAAATAGAGAGGCATCAATTGGGGGAAGGGATGGGGAGAACTGAGAGAGAGAAAGAAGCTGGGGGGGTAAGAGAGAATTTTCTTTTACTTCACAAATCTACATTTTACTTAGTTTTTTTTCAAAAAGAACTCAGATATACTTTTCTTTTAAAAAGAAATGTGTTTCCTCAACACATTTAGATATGTCATAAATTTTTATTTAACCATGCAACTGAATATTTTTAAAATTTCTTTTCTTTTCTCTTTTTCATTTTTTTCCAATTTATTCACTTTGTATCCCAGTTATAGGTCTCCCCTTCATCTCCTCCTGGTCCTACCCTCCCTCCCTTTTCCCCCCACCCCCCCTAGTCCACTGAAAAGGGAAAGTCCTCCTCTCCTACTATCTGACCCTAGCCTATCAAGTCTCATCAGGAATACCTGGATCCTCTTCCCCTGTGTTCTGACTAGGTCACCCTGCTAGGGGGAAGTGATCAAGCAGGCAATTGAGTCCATGTCAGAGGCAGCCTCTGCTCCCCTTACTAGGGTACCCATGTGGAGACCAAGCTGCCCATTGGCTACATCTGAACATTCTAGTTACTCTCCATGCATGGTCCTTAGTTGATACATCAGTCTTTACAGGACCCCCTAGGTCCAGTTTTTTTGTTGTTGTTGTTTGGTTGGGTTTGTTTGTTTGTTTGTTTGTTTTCTGGCTTTCTTGGTCTCCTTGTGCAGTTCCTGTCCCCTCCATGCCTTCTATTTCCTTCTTCCATAAGATTCCCTATACTCTTCCCAAAGTTTGGCTATGATTCTCAGCATCTGCTTCAATACGCTTACGGGTAGAGTCTTTCAGAGGCCCTCAGTCTTGTTCCCTGTCTTCTCCCACTTCCAATGTCTATCTTGTTTGCCCTTTTGAATGAGATTTGAGCGCCCTCCCTAGGGTTCCTCTTTGTTTTTTTACCTTCTGTGGGTCTGTAGATTTTAGTATGTTTATGCTAAATTATATGGCTAATATCCACTTAAAAGTGAGTCTTGTAAGTCTTTCTGCTTCTGGTTTACCTCACTCCGGATGATCATTTCTAGTTCCATCCATTTGCCTGAAAATTTCATGATTTTCTTGTTTTTAATAGCTAAGTAGTATTCCATTGTGTAAATGTACCACAATTTCTGTATCCATTCTTTGGTTGAGAGACAGCTAGGTTGTAACCAAATTCTGACTATTACAAATAAAGCTGCTATGAACCTAGCTGAGCAAATGTCCCCATTGTATGGTGGAGCATCTTTCAGGTATATGTCCAGGAGTGGTATAGCTGGGTCTTGAGGTAAGGCTATTTCCAGTTTTCTGAGAAAATGGCAGATTGATTTCCAAGGTTTGTACAGAAGTTGTACAAGTTTGCATTCCCACCAGCAATGGAGGAGTGGGCCCCTTTCTCCACAACCTCACCAACATGTGTTGTCACTTGAGTTTTTGATCTTAGCCATTCTGATGGGTGTAAGATGGACTCTCAGAGTTTTCATTTTCCTGATGATTAAGGATGCTGAGCATTTCTTTAACTGTTTTCCACCATTCGCTATCCTCTGTTGAGAATTCTCTGTTTAGCTATGTGCCCCATTTTTTAAATTGGATTATTTGATATATTGGTGTTTAATTTTTTGAGTTCTTTATATATTCTGGATATTAGTCCTGTGTCAGATGTAGGATTGCTGAAGATCCTTTTGCAGTCTGTAGGCTGTCTTTTTGTTCTGTTGACAGTGTCCTTTGCTTTACAGAAGGTTTTCAGTTTCATGAGACCCCATTTGCTGATTTTTGATCTTAGAGCCTGTGCTGTTGGTGTTCTGTTCTGTTCAAGTTGTCTCCTGTGCCAATGAATTCAAGGCTTTTCCCCACTTTCTCTTCTAACAGATTTGGTGTGTCTGGTTTTATGTTGAGATCTTTGATCCACTTGAACTTTAATTTTGTGCAGGGTGATAAATATGGATCTATTTACGTTTTTCTCCATGTAGATACCCAGTTAGACCAGCACCATTTGTTGAAGATGGTATTTTTTTTTCCATTGTATGGGTTTGGCTCCTTTGTCAAAAATCAAGTGTTCATAGGTATGTGGTTTTGTTTTGTTTTTTTTCTAGGTCTTTTATTAGATTCCATTGATCCACCAGTCTGTTTCTGTGCCAGTGCCATGCAGTTATTATTGCTATTGCTCTATAGTACAGCTTGAGATCTGGGATGGATATGCTCCCTGAAGACCTTTTATCATAGAGGATTGTTTTTACATCCAGGATTAGCTATTCTGGGTTTTTGGTTTTTCCATATGAAGTTGAGAATTGTTCTTTCAAGGTCTGTAAAGAATTGTGTTGGTATTTTGATGGGAATTGCATTGAATCTATAGATTGCTTTTGGTAGGATGGCCATTTTTAATATGTTAATCCTACCGAAGCATGAACATGGGAGATCTTTCCATCTTCTGATATGTTCTTCAATTTCTTTCTTCAGAGACTTGAAGCTTTTTTCATACAAGTCTTTCATTTGCTTGGTTAGAGTTACACCATGATACTTTATGTTTTTTGTTGCTACTGTGAAGCCTAATTTCTTTCTCAGCCTGTTTTATATACAGAAGGGCTACTGATTTTTTAAGTTAATTTTGTACCCAGCCACTTAAGTTGTTTATCAGCTGAAGGAATTCTCTGGTTGAATTTTTGAGGTCACTCATGTATACTATCATATCATCTGCAAATAGTGATACTTTCGCTTCTTCCTTTTTGATTTGTATTGCCTTGATCTCCTTTAGTTGTCTTATTGTTCTAGCTAAGACTTCAAGTACTATGTTGAAGAGATATGGAGAGAATGAGCAGCCTTGCCTTGTTCCTGATTTCAGTGGAATTGATTTAAGTTTCTCTCTATTTAGTTTGATGTTGGCTATAGGCTTGCTGTATATTGCATTTACTCTATCTAGGCATGTGCCTTGTATCCCTGATTTCTCCAAGACTTTAAGCATGAATGGGTATTGGCTTTGTCAAACACTTTTTAAGCATTTAAAGAGATGATCATGTGTTTTTTTTCCTTTCAGTTCATTAATGTGGTGGATTACAGTGATGGATTTCTGTATATTAAACCACCCTGCATGCTTGGGATGAAGGCTGCTTGGTCATGGTGGATGATATCTTTGACATGTTCTTGGATTCGGTTTGTGAGTATTATATTGAACATTTTTACATCAGTGTTCATAAGGGAAACTGGTCTGAAATTATCTTTCTTTGTTGGGTCTTTGTGTGGTTTAGGTATTAAGGTAATGTGGCCATCTTGGATTCCCCACAACTGAATATTTCTTCAAGGACATCCTTCTGGATGTATCACAGACATGGCCTAGAGAGGACAACCATGTTTCCACCTGCTCTTCAGAGCTCCATGTGTTCCCAAAGTTAGGGAACATTTTGAGAATGAAAAATGAGCTCAGAGAAATAAGGCATTCCATGATGTCTCAGAAAAGGCCTGTACAATTTGCTTCTGAATCTATGTATTTATCAGTTTTAAATTGGTTTCTTAGAAAATTACCAATATTACAGTATAAGGGAGAAAAAGATTCTCTAAAGTTTTCTGCTGGCATATGTCTGAGTTTTATTTTTGTTGTTTTGTTTTGTTTTGTTTTTTTAAGTGACCCAGAGGTTTAAAAAGAACAGCTTCGAAACTCATCAAACCCAATTAAGCCCCAAATTAACCCATTTCCCTAGTGGCTCTCCAGGGTTGAAAAAAAAAAAAGGAGACAAAGCAGATAATATGCAAGCAAGGTGGGGTGGATGACAAGACATGCATAAATAGTTAATTCTACCCTATCTACCCTATCATTTTTCCATATAACTTATCAGATTTTAATCTTCTACTTTATTTTTATTGACGCTAATCTCCTGTTCCCCCATG
The DNA here is from genome assembly GCF_030254825.1 of Meriones unguiculatus. Lineage (NCBI taxonomy): Eukaryota > Metazoa > Chordata > Mammalia > Rodentia > Muridae > Meriones > Meriones unguiculatus. The sequence goes on from NC_083357.1 coordinate 116,717,667, forward strand.
TTCCTGTGATAACCGTTCTGATCAAAAGCAACTCAGAAAAGGAAAGGATTTCCTTAGCTTACACTTACGGTCACGATCCATCACTAAGAATCAGGCAGGAATTTGACCAGGACCTTGCAGGAGAAGCCGTGGAGGAAGGTTGTTGCTGGTTTCTTTCTTCACAGGCTCCTGCCTTCCCCGACTTCCTGTGTAGCCCCAAACCACATGTCTAAGATGGAGCTTGCTTCTGTTACTGAACAAGATCATCTCAACAGACAGGCCCACAGGCCCGTCAGTCCAATCTGGACAGTTTCTGTGTGAAGGCTCCTCTCAGGCCACTCCAGGTTGTACAAAGTTGACAATTAAACTGAACAGGACACCCTATTGAAAATAAATTTAATGAAGACAGTTTTCTGGTGAGAAGGTTTTCAACAGCACCTGGAACACAGTAGGTACTTTGTTGAAACAGGGAAGCATAATGTCTAAAAATGATCTTTAGTCAAACGACTGGCCTGAGTCCAAGTTTGCTTCCCCCTACCTCTCACTCAATATAAAAGCCAGGGGTCAACCTTTGGTGTATTTCCTCAGACACAATCCACTTTTTTTTCTTTTTATAGACAGTCTCACTGCCTTTGATCTGGGAAATCAGGCTATGCTAGCTGGCCAGGGAGCCTTCTGCTTCCATTTCTATACACTAGAGTTGCACACACAATTCCATGCCTGGCTTTCTTCTTATTAAATATTTTTATTTTCTAAATCTAATTAGTTCATTCAATTTTTCTGTTTAATTAATTTGTAATTTTGAGATTATAATTACATTCTCCCTTCCCTTTCTGCCTTCACAACCCTCCTATACACCCCTCCTTGACCTTTTTCAAATTTATGGCCTTTTTTTTCATTGTTATTGTATGCATATATCTACATACATAGGTATTCCTAAGTATAACTTGCTCAGTTTGTGTACTCTTACTTGCATGTATGTTTTCAAGGTTGGCCATTTGATACTGGATAACCAATTGGCATGCTCTTCCTTGGAGAAGACCATCTCTCCTGTTCCCATCGTTCCTTGGTTGCCTGTAGTTCTCTGTGCAGGGTTGAGCCCTGTGGGCTCGCACTTCACATCAGCATGTTTACTGGCTACATCCTGGTACAGCTTACATTTACTTCCTTCTGGCTTTCTTAAGCCTGTTTTCAGGACCAAATTCAGATCCTCATGATTACAAGCACTTTACCAACTGAGCTACTCCCCACTCCCCGCTCATAGTCACCCCACACCAGAGTCAAAATGTCCTATCAGGATTTACATAGTGGAAAATGTAGTGTAGTTCCTTCAGAGACTACAAAGAAGTGTTGTTCAGAAACAATAGAGTCAACCCGAATCTATGATCCTTCGGCACCTGGCAAAGCGCTTCCCTGGGCATTATCGTGTGATGGCCTGAGAAGCATCGTGCTGCAAGTGAGGTTACTGAAGTCAGGGAATTGTGCCTAATTAGCTCAAAGCATCAAACCCAGAAAGAGCCAAGACCAAGCTTGGGGCTGGAGCTTTTGAAAGTAAAGTGTACTTCCTTGTAAGCACGCAGCTTCCTAGTTCTGAAGTCCTCTGGGCAGTACAGGCTTTACCCAAACTACCCTCTGTGCAGTATTCTTCCCAGTGCCCAGCTCAGGGACCAATGACTTCTCATCCCCGGGGCCCACACCCAACTGCCGAAGTTGTCTGCGGTAACTCCTCTTTGATTGCCTTGTTCTTGCCGTCTGCTCTGTTTTTACTGGATAAGTCTTTGTCACATGCAATTAAGAGGTTAATTGTCTCTGGTAGGCTTGCTTCATTCACATCTCCTAACAGTGGGTTAGAAAAAAACTATAGCAAAAGTGTGTCAGACACTCAGCTAGACATTAGACATAAAGTGATGCTCAAGAGAGTCCTGAAACAGATGGCCTGTTTGACCTCTTCCTAACAGCATTTGGGTTCTTCTCCAAATATCTCCAACCAGAGGTAAATTGGAAATTTAAAACCAAAACAAGCAAGATTTCTCTATACCCATAGCTTTGTGAGAAAATTCAATCAAGTCACAGTCAACTTTGTTTCTCTTTTGAAAGCTTTTTATGTACCTAAAAGGCATCATGCACTCAAAATGATAATGTAATTTACCTTCACATTTAAATATTTCATCTTTCCCGTGGTTTATGGTTGCACTTGGGAGAAGGTCAGGTTAGGAAGTGCACAGGATTCCTCAAGTCTGCACTTCTTTCCAACTGCTATTTGATCTCGCCCTCCCTCCCTTTCTCCTTTCCTCCCTGCTCCCTTCCTCTTCCCTCCCTCCCATCCACTCCCTCCTCTCTTTTTATTTTTCGCAGTTTTGGCAACCGAACCAAGAGCTTTGTGCAGCCAGTCACATCCCCAGCTCAAGCACCCTTATTTCACTGGCTGCCAAAAGGGGGTTTAATGGGAGAAAATGTCTTTGCAGCACTATTTATTGTCTGAAGTGGCCCATCAGCCCTCGTCTTAGCACATTTGTATAGCTATCATAAAATAAACGAGGAGTCCACAAAGAACACAACTTCAGTCCTTACCACTCTCGAGGCCAGGAAGTTCATGTTCAAGGGTTGATCACACAAGCCCACTGCTGTCCCTTCCTAAGGTGGCATCCTCATGTGCCAAAAGGTAAAGAGGCAAAAAAAAAAAAAAAAAAAACACCAGCAGTTAAGCAAACTAAGCTGGTTCCCTCTTGGCATCTTATACCATTCGGCTCATCTTTCACTAGACTGGAGCCCTTACTCATGGTTCAATCATTCCCCCAAGTCCACATCTCTTTCTATCACACAACAGAGACTGAGTGTCGTAAAATTGAGGGAACATTCAGATAAAAATAGTATGGAACTCAAAATGGTACATTCAGTTTCATGACTTTAATCCCAATGAGAGAGCCTCAACAGTGCATTTTGCAGAAGAAATCCAGTTCCTAAGAAGACTCTGACGTGCTTTCCTCACGTTGCAGCCACACCCAGCAACCCCCACTGTACTGCACAGAGCTCCAAGGGTGAAGTTTTAAGTGGCCGTTGGGATCATGTGGACACTGCATGCCACCGGGTTACCATGAGATGGTTACCCTGAAACCTTTCCTTCACTTAAGCACTTCCCTTCCACTTCTTCCTTGCTGGCGTCCGTGCTTCAACCTATGTGCCTTCATGACGCTACTCGAGGCACGTGTGCAACTGGGAATGATAATGTCAGCTCCATGCAGTTACTAATAACCACGAAGCAGCCATTAAGTTAAGAGTTTCATGATTTTATTTCATTTAATACCTCCATGGACAGCTGTGGAGCATAATTAACACCCAGGCTGGGTGAGTAATGTGTCTGCAGTTTCACAGAATTTACAGGCTTGCCTGAGTTGAAGCCTTGCATAGGATGGTTCTCCGTGCCACGCTTAGAACTTTCTACAGGTTTTACCCACATCCAGTTCATCACAGTAACTAGCTCTCTGCAGCCTAGAGTCTGATGGAAGCCTCTAATGTCCGCATCAGACTCCTCTCCTTACGAGTGGATACGGAGGTCCCAGCACTGGGGGCACAGAGGCAGATCTCTGTGAGTCTGAGGCCAGCCTGGTCTACAGAGCGAGTCCAGCACAGCCAGGGATCTTGCTGCACAGAAAAGCCGTCTCTCGGAAACAGCACGCGTCAGTCTGGAGCAGTGGCCCTGAGGGAGGCACTGCAGCACAGAACGTTGCCTTAGACATAGCCACTGCTAGAGCTGTGAACCCCGAGGCTCAGAGAGACCCTAAGGACTCGCTCAAAATCAGCCAGCCTGTAGGTCATGGAATTGAGATTTGAAATTAACCATCTTTGTGTTGAAGTCTTGGCTGAAAAATCATTATATCTATACCCTGTTTTCTTGGCTTCCCAAGTATCTTTGAAGACATCTTTGTCAAACTACTACAGCTAGATGTTTTCTTTGAAGCTACCTATACCATGTACATGTCACTCTCTTTCTCTCTCTTTCTCTCTCTTTCTCTCTCTCTCACACACACATGCTTCCCACTTTTCTTGGTACCTCCATCCGTCCGAGCTGTGTGGCTGAGTGTGGCAGTGCACACTTAGAATTCTAATACTTGGGAGGCTGAAGCAGGAGATTCCTGAATTTAAAGCAAACTTTAGCTAGATAGAAAGACCCTGTCTCAAAACAAGCAACCCAAATAAAAATAATTTACTTCTGGAATCACTTAGCTTTTGACACTCACAAAACCAAATCTATCCCTCCTAGCTAGACTGACCCTTTTGCTCGCCTTACTTAGCATGACATAAAGCAGAGTGAGTCTAGGCACTAAAGTGCATTTTGGACCCACCATGCTATTTCCAACAGCCCACTATAGGATGTAAGCACAGAGTGTGCTTTTGCGATAACCATAAGATCGGTGGACACAGGAGGGGAGACCCAATAGACAGGGTTCTTCCTAAGGCTGAATCAAGTTCACAAATGCATACTAGCTCCACTCCTGTTCCAGCCCCAGGGACAGTCCTGTCTCTTTAGTTTCGTTCTCCAGGTAACGGGCTAACATTCTGTTCATGGCAGAGCACTGATTTGGATGTCAAATAAAATTGATTGATTTCATGACTTTGTAAAGGTCACCTCAAAAGGTGAAATGATTTCTGCTGCTGAAGATCACACATAAATCCAAGCTATGGTGACAAATTTTGTCCCACTGTAGGAAGATGGATTCTCAGATGTGCATCTGTCCTATGAAAAACACCTTGCTTGCTTGCTTCTTTCTCTCCTCTTTCCCCTTCCTTTCAGTGCTAGAATAGAACCCAGGGACTTCAGTCACTGCATTAGATCTGCCTGTGAAACTCTGGTCTCATGGTGTGGGAGCTTGAATAGGAATGGTCTCATACACTCATATATTTGAATGCTTGGTTACCAGGGAGAGAAACTGTTGGGAAAAGATTAGATGGATTAGGAGATGTGGACTTGTTGGAAGAAATGTATCACTGACTGTGGATCTGAGGTTTCTAAAGACGTGTGCATGCGTGTGTGATGTGTGTATGTGTGTGTGGTGTGTGTGTATGCCTACAAATCAGGAGGTAAATCTCTCAGCTATTGCTCCAATGCCAGGTATACCACTATGCTCCCTGTCATGATGACAATGACTAACTTCTGAAACTGTAAGCAAGTTCCCAATTAAATGTCTCCTTCATAAGAGTTGCCTAGGTCATTGTGTCTCTTCACAGCCAAAGAATAGTGACTAAGACATCTGGTGTCAGAAAGTTTAAACATCTGAAGACACAGTTTTTCAGGGAGAATTCATTGTCAACCAGTCTGAACATAGAACTGTAGAAATGAAAACTTAAACCACAACACTAGTCCTTGGCAATAATAAAAGGAGATAGGGCATAAATGTGGATTACCTCATCACTGACACTTAGAGGCCCTGACCCTGAGTTCTCCAAGCGCCTGAGAAGGTCAGTGTGCGACCAGGAGCTTCTCCTCCCAGGGCAGGGCAGAGAAGGTTTTTTCTTTAATACTCTTCACTCTGTTGAAATGCGTACTTACCACAAAAATGCTTACCATAACACTAAGTTGCCTGGTTATAGGACATCTCTCATTGGCTTCAGGTTTCTGGATATCATCACAATGCCTGCAATTCCTTGGCCAAAAGGAGGAAGAGAGCATGGGGAGGGGACAGAGGTGCTGGAAAGGTGAAGAGATGAGGTGGGTGGCTGAGTGGGATTGTTTGTGGCACCTATAAAAGCAGTGTAGTGATAAAGGATGGAGTACACTGCTCTACAGAAGACAGCCCACACCCAACTGTCTTTCCAGTGCTCCCAACACAATGGCCAAACAACGGTGAAACACTGGGGGAACGTCAAGTTCTTAGGTGCAAACAGGAAATGAAACTACAGCCCTGCACCCTGGGAGGGGCTGAGACTAGGTGATCACGCTCCGGGATAGAAAGGACTAGGAAAAAGACAAAGACTATGGCTCTGACTGTATGGAAAAGTGGTTGAATGGTTAATCCATCAGTGACTGGCAGAGCAGCCCCAGCATGGGCTTTGCCATAAGTGGTCCTACTCAATTCTTGTGACCACCATCTTGGTGAAGGCTCCCCACCCTTACTTGTCAGTTGGTGCTGCACTCTCTGAAGAGCCAATAGCCTGAGAGAAGCTTCTAATGTCAATACCCAGCATGTGACGTCTCTTTTTGGATTCCTTGAAATGCTAGCAGAGGATCCCACAGTCCACCTCCTGCCCCTTACCCTTTCTACCACTTTCAAAATGACTGCCAGCCTCCTACTTCCTCCTTCTATCCCCAGCACTCCCCGAAGGCAGCAGACTTTTCTTACTTCCAGAACCTACTTACTCCAGTAGCTTTTTTGGGTTTTTTTGTTTGTTTGTTTGTTTTTACCTGGCTAACTTCTTGAAGCACTTAGCTGGGTCTCAGTTCTTCCAGGAACCTTGCTGTATTCCCAAGTAGATCTGCATGCCCTCTTTTGTGTTTCTACAGAAGCCCCAAAGTTTGCATACTGTAATCATTTACACAGTCTATGTCACCTGTATCAGTGGGTTATGGGATGCTTTAGAAGCCAGAACCAAACACCACACAGGGCCTCTAACTACCCACCTTGTCGCTCAAGCTGGACTGGAACTCACTGTGAAGCCTTTGTTGTCCCCAAGGTTGTGACCTTACTGTCCCTCAGCCTTTGGAGTTCTGGGGTCACAGGGATTTACCAGCATGCCTGACTCATAAAGCACGTTTTTGAACGCTGTACTTTCTTCATCTAAGAAACTCACAAAGATAGGGGATTTTTTGGAGTAAAACAATATCATCCATTAATAGGATCATCTTTAATGATGCTTGTGGGTGGGATGGAAGACATGGTAACAAAAGGAAAAATCCTCAGGAGGGAAAGTCTCAGCTTCCCACTCCAAAGACACATGCTTGCTAGTGTCTGTGCTCAGTTCCTCCCTCCTTTCTTCTGACCACAGGCAGGGCTGACCCTTCTCAGCACTAAGGCTGTACCGTGCCCTCCCCAAACATAAATGAAGGACAAAGATAGTGCAGAATCACGGGGACAAGGATAATCAGGAAGGAAGTCTACAGCGGAAGAGAAATGGTTACCCTTCAGGACGGTGCAAAGAGGATGGATAAATGACTGTTGGACCGGCAGAAGGAAAGCAGGGAACTAGCTGGAAGTCTGCACTGAGAAATGGTAACAACAAGTTGTTTCGTGCTATGTGCCCCAAAGCAAGCTGTGGGGTGGAGGCATGGGCACGTTGGAAGGCAGGCTTGAGGAGGGAGGTAGAAGCAAGATCTCCTTTCTCAATCCCAGGAAGCCAGAACCTGAAGGAGTCTTTTCTATGGAGCCTCAGCCAAGAGCCTCCAGCCTAAGACCATGCTCCTGAGAGGTGCTGAGTCACTGCCCCGGGAAAAGGACATTCAAGGAAAATGCACACGGTGGCATGGCATCATCAGTCTCTTCTTCCTTCTTCCACTCAGCTCACAGGTTCCTAGCAGCTAGATCTGTGTCCCTTTTGGTAATTTGGGAGGCGGGAGCCCGGGTTTTGTGCCCCTGTGTGCCCCACCCACTGCCCAGCCATCACCAGTGCACTTCTGTATAACAAGATTTGTCCAGGAACAGCCATGAACATGTGACTTAGGTTTCCGAAAGAAAGTATCTGTGGAGACAATAGTTATTCTGGGCATACATTTCTTTCAACTAATGACTGAATACCTCAGAGACCTTAACCTTAAGGAGGCTCTTCCAACAGGGGCTCCCCAACACTCTAGTCAAGATATTTCCAAAACAAACTTCCCAGAAGTCTTGGTCCCTCCTTGGCATGACTCCTCCTCGCCCTCTGCAGTCAGAGCAGCGAGGCTTGCAGTGCAATCTGTAGGTTCTTCCCATCCTACCTTTCTCCCCTTCCTTTATTGTTCATTAACCTTTCCACTGATTACTTCGTTACTCCTGACTTTGGGTCTTTTTCTTAGAAAATCCGAACCAATACAGTGGTTTAAAGAGGGTCTGAGGAAATGGGTACTAACCTGGAATGTGGAGCCTGATTTATTTACTACCTGGCTAACCAGGGCTCTTCCCCCACCCCAGATCATTCCCAGGATGCAGCATGAGTATGGGTAATTTCTGGCTGAGGCAATGGCCAGAGCACTGCAGATTCCATGGGTGGTAACCAAATGTTCCAGGAACCAGGAGCAGGAATACCTTTGCTTGTATAATGATTCCAAATAATCATGTACTTACAAGCTAAGAGACAATGCCCACTCCCACTGTGGAGCTGGCCGGTGAATGCTAATTTGTACTGACACACTGCAGAAGGATGCTGAGAAGCCCAGAGGAGAAGCACAGTCTGTCAGGGAGCAGACGCTAGGCCAGGGAGCATTGCAGACCTACAGATGTATCTGAACACACAGGCGAGAAAGGTGGATTATACTAATGCCAGTGTAATGGTTTATCCTTATGGTCAAGGTAACTGGATTTAGAATCCTCAAACACAAACACACACCTCTGGGTATGTCTATGAGGGTGTTTCCATAAAGAATGAACAGAGCAGACAAGAGCTATCCTAAATATGGATAGCACCTTCCAAGAACCTAGGTCCAAGACTGGATATAAAAGAAAGAACAAGTTAGCTCCAGCCCCTTGCAAGACAAAAGAGCAAAGCAGAGTTACTGTCTCACCTGGTTCAGTGAACCCTGACTCCAAGCCATGGAAAGCTGCAGCCACATCAGTTTGGAAGGACAATGTGAAGGCAGAACCCAGGCCTTAGCCTGGCAATAAGTGACTCATGAAGCCTGAACAGCTCGATCCAGCAGAGAGCTCATCAGAGCAAGATCGGAATAGGTGTGAACGAACAAAGCTCAGCTGGCGCCTGTTGACAAGCCACAGCAATCACGAGCAGAGCCAGCACTCGTCTCCTCCACTTCTCTGCACGGAGTAAACGGGTCTGCGGTTTGCTTTCTCTCTCTCTTCCTCTACTGTCTCTACAGTGAATGTCACTGTGTGCGGGTCAGCAGTAGAAAGACTACTGCTGAGAGATGACAATGGCACAAAGGGAGGAGTAGCATCACCGACTGCCGAAGGCTTGGAGATGGGTGACTTGAAGTCTTCACAATGCTCGGGATGGTTTCCTTCTGCAGGTTAGTTCACTGATGTACCAGGAGACTTGTGATAGTGTGTTGGAGACATCGTTTGAGCTGTCAAGGCAGGGCTCAAAACGCTGGAGGAAAATTGAAAACCAGGCTCTATGGAACAACTTTCTATAGCCACTGTTGCTGCCACCAACCTTCCCGGTGAAGCACGAAGTCATTCCCGGGAATAAGTCTCTTCTGTTATGTACTGGTCTTGGCAAAGGACCTGGGTTGATCTTGGAAAGGAGAACACAGGCCAGCTGCCAGTAATAAAAGAAAAGATGACAAACAAGCATAATTTGTAAGTTACAGCAAGGGTAGACATGTCTATTGCTGTGTTTAGAAGAAAATTAAGGTCAAGGCTTTTATACTATCAACAAAAATACTTGATTCACTATTATAGACTGAAAGTGTATATAGTTTACGAGAATCCCTGTGCAGTCTCATCAGGCATGAATGCAGTGCGGACATTAAGTGCTGCAGGCTGGGGCTCCTCTGTCAACCTGTATCATTCAACAAGAAGCAGAAGAAAGCTTAATATGGATGTGTTTCCCCAATTTTGTTTCCTGGCCACTCCCATTGTCCAGTTCTCCTTCCACAAAAAGAGATAATAAAAGATTATGACAGATTTCACCTCTCATGGTAATTATTCAAATATAGCCACCATGTCTCCCAGACTTTTTTTTTAACCTTACTTCATTACAAACCAGCAGATTGCTCCCTTTGTGCATGCCATGAGAAGCCATTACGTTTCTCTCCTTTTCTTGCTGCCTGAGGCTCAGGTCTCCATTTGGGAGAAGTCAACTGGCAAACAATGTCTCTCCTTCCCTTCAGTCTCTCCTCCCTCAACCCTCCCACCCACCATCTTGCTCTGCCAAGTGGCACGGCAGACTCCTTCTTCCCAGACGACCATCTGTGTGACCCCCAAGGACACCTGCTCTTTTACTGTTGGATAAGCCCACACTCACCATTGGGTCCACTGTTAGCACACAGGTAGTCTGCTTCTGGGTTACCTTAGTAGCCTGTGATGTCATCATGTTTTGCCCACCAGGTGTGTGGTCGAAGCAGGTCAGCTGTGCCTGCACAAGCTATAAAAGAACTAAACCGCCACTTTGTCTCTCTCTGACTCTCCTCTCTTGCTCACTCTGCCCCCACCATGTCTCTTTCCTTTTCCTCTCTATCTCTCCACCTCCATCCAATAAATCTCTTTCATATAATATCTTTTGTGCACATGGCATCATTTTTAAATAAATACTAACATCCACCTCAGAAAGTACACTGGCCATTTCTGACCAGAAGGTAAAATGGACATTTTACAGTGTGCTTTCAATTCTGCTTTGTTCATTTTCTTAAATCTTCCTGGCAATTTCCTTTCCATGAGTGGATAGCATGCTTATCGGCCCTCCCATATCAATAAGAGAGAATGACCACCCGAATCTTCTGTCCTTACCACTATGTTGGCGTTTGAATGATTGTGTGAACGTGCCTGCAGGCTGCTTTTCCAGCTTGCGCAGGAATGACGCATCTGACTGTGAAACCAACTCCCTGGCCTCTTTGCTTCCCCCATTATGCTTTGGCCAAATTGTTCCAATGAGAGCAAGAAACTGTCTTTTTAATGGATCTGGAGGTTTCAAAGAAAGATATAAAATATTTCAGCTTACATAATCATTAGAAGCCTTCTGATCCAAATGCACATTTTAAAAATGAGGAAACTGAGGCTCATCAGACACAAGCATCTTTCCCACAGCTAATTAGGGAGGATTAATCTCATCTTCATCCATTGCCAGGCAAGGCTTCTTAGAAGATAAAGTGTCTTCTTAGGAAAAGCAAAAGTCTGTTTTCAATGTGGTATACTCTTGTGACAAGGACTTGACTAAAGTTCTTGGTAAGAAATAATAGCGATTTTTCTTCTAAACAACAACAACAACAAAACAAAGGGTCGGTGAGACGGGTGCTTGCTGCCGACACTGACAACCTACGTTCTATCCCTCGGCCTGACGTGGTAGGGAGACTTGATTCCTACAGTCTGCCTCTGACCTTCCCTCACGCACCACGCCACAGCACGTCTACACACGCAAATTACATCACATGTTTTGCTAAGGAAAAAGCAAACATATCACCAAGCTTCAGCGGCATCCCTGCAGTGGACTTCAATAATGTTTGATTCTCATCTTCCCTCCCATAGGAGAGACCTCAGCTGCTGGCCTGTAGTCTCTACCATGTCCTCATCCTCTCACCTGTGTGCCCACCCAGCCCAGCAGTTCTCCACCAATCACCAGATGCCTTTCAACGCACAGGATTCCATTGGGTTCACTACTTTTTGCCTCTTGTTGCATTTGATACCAATGACATATTTCTCAATCTCTTCCATGAATCAAATAAGTATTCTTTGACATCTCATGTTTTTAAACAGTGTAAATTTATTATTATTATTATTATTATTATTATTATTATTATTATTATAGGGTTCTTGAGTAACAGAGAATAGAACCAAATCATGGCATATACCTACATATTTTTTTAATGAAATAACAATTATTGGTTGTATATATTTCCTTTGAGTCTATGATCATATTTTCTGTAAGTAACCTCAGCTATTTGAGGGGTTCTCTATGTTTTCCATTCTTTTAATTATTGCATCATATTTAATTGCACTATAATACAATTATTTACAATGACACATGATAGCAAAAATAAGGAATAAAATTCAACTCTACAAATAATTAAACAATTGTTTCTAGACCCATAAATTATGCACAATTTATTATGATACCAAACTCTAGGAAGATCTAGACCCATATGCCCAATCACTTATTGGGTATGTGTTTCTGAACTCTCTTTAAAATGCATAGATTCCGGGGATCCAATATGGCGGCGATTGCACACTGTGCCTGATCACCGGGGCAGCAGTGACTGCACAACAGACTAAACTGTGGGCCCCAAAACACCAGCAATTGTGTTCCCCAAGTGAGAGGAAACCCCATGGTGTTGGAAACAATGGGGTTAATCCCCAGAAAAGCTCCTAAATTCTCACAGAGATGAGGTCTCCAACATCTAGCCACACACCTGCATGCTATTCTCACTGGCCAGTGAAAATCTTCCAGGTACCAGGGCAAGCAGCTCCAAACCCAGGCATCCTGACACATGAGAGCAATAGGAACAGACAGATGCCACTTCAAAGCTCAACCCATCTCCCTAGGGAGACCAACCAAACCTCTGGTCTCGAGGCATCCAGCAAACACAGTGTCTGAGCAGCTGCAGCTCATTAACCTCAGAGCAAGAAAGCCAGTGACAAGGCAGCTATCTCCCGGATTTCCCCTGGTGAGAGGAGGGCCCTTGGGATCCTGAGGAGTCCAGTTAATACAGGATCATAAACCTGAGGAGAGCTGTGGCAATTCCCTGAGAACCACCAGTCATAGACCACACAGGCCAATCTGAGGATGAGGAGGGCTCCTGCGGGAACACCCAGCTTCCTTCCCAGGGCTCTTCCAGCATCCACCACCGCCTCCCAGGACTCCAGCAGGCACCAGAAACTACCAGCCAATGCCAGAGACAATCAGATGGCTAACTGCCAGCATAAAAACACAATCAACAAAAGCCAAAGCAATGTGGCATCCCCAGAACACAGTTATCCAAAGGCAAGCTGGCCTGGATACCCTAACACAACTGAAACGCAAGAAAATGACCTTAAATCTATGCTTATTAAGGTGATAATTAAGGAATCAAATAAAATCGATAAAGAAATACAGAAAGGTGCAGTCAAACAGACTGAGGCCATTAAAGAGGCCCGTAGAGAGAAAACAATCAGGTGAAGGAAATCAATAAAATGGTTCAAAACTGAAGATGGAAATGGAAACAATAAAGAAAGCACAAACAGAGGCAATCTTGTAAAGAGAGAACTTAGAGAAGAAAACAGTATACCAACAGAATATAAGAGATGGAGGAAAGAATCTCATGTATAGGAGATTCAATGGAAGAAATTGATGCATCCATCAAAGAAAATGTTAAATCTAAAAATTTCCCGACACAAAACAACCAAGAAATCAAGACACCATGAAAAGAGAGAACCTAAGAATAATAGGAATATAGAAAAAGAAGATTCCTGTTTCTAAGGCCCAGAAAGTGTTTTCAAAAAAATCATAGAAGAAAATTTTCTCAATTTTAATAAAGAGATGCATATAAGCATACAAGAGGCCTACAGAACACCTAATAGATTAGACTAGAAAAGAAAATCCTCCTGCTAAATAATAATCAAAATACTACATGTACAGAACAAAGAAAAAAAGTATTAAAAGCTTCAAGGCCAAGTAACATATAGTGGCAAACTGATCAGAATCACACCTGACTTCTCAACAAAGAGTATGAAAGCCAGGGGCCTCTGGAGAGATGTCATGCAGACCCTAAGAGAACACAGACATCGGCCCAACTACTATACCCAAGAAAACTCTCCATCATAGATGGAGAAAACAAGATATTCCAAGAAAAAAAATTTAAACAGTACCTATCCACAAATCCAGCCCTACAAAAGATATTAGAAGGAAAAAAATCCAGCCCAAGAAGGCTAACTATACTCAGGAAAACACAGGAAATAAAAAACTTCATTTCAACAAAACTAAAAGACAAGCACACAAACATACTGCCACAGCCAAAGTCAAAATAAAAGGAACCAAGAATCAGTGGTCAGTAATCTCTCTCAACATCAATGGACCCAATTCTCAAAGAACAAAACAAACAACCACAGACTAATAGAATGGATGCATAAATAAGGACCCCAAATTCTGCTGCACACAAGAAACACACCTCAGGCACAAAGACAGATATTACCTGAGAACAAGGGCTGCAAGAAGGTTTTCCAAGCAAAACAGCCCAAGAAGCAAGAGGAATAGCCATTTTAATATCTAGTGTTAGATATTCCAACCAACATTAATCAAAAGAGAGGAGGAAGGAGAAAACTCATCAAAGAAAAATTCCACCAAGAAGACATCTCAATTCTGAACATCTATGCCCCAACATCTATACCCACATTTGTAAAAGAAACATTAATAAAGCTTAAACCACACATTGATCCCAACACATTAATAGTGGGAGACTTCCAAGTGACAACACATGCTGGAGAGGTTGTGGAGAAAGGGGAACCCTCCTCCATTGCTGGTGGGAATGTAAACTGGTACAACCACTTTGGAAGACAATCTGGCGCTTTCTCAGACAACTAGGAATAGTGCTTCCTCAAGATCCAGCTATACCACTGCTATGCATACACCCAAAATTTGCTCAAGTACACAACAAGGACATTTGCTCAACCAGGTTTGTAGCAGCTTTATTTGTAATAGCCAGAACCTGGAAACAACCCAGATGTCCCTCAACAGAGGAATGGATACAGAAATTGTGGTATTTTTACACAATGGAATACTACTCGGGAATTTGCAGGCAAATAGTGAGATCTAGAAAAGATCATTCTGAGTGAGGTATCCCGGAAGAAGAAACACATGGTATATACTCACTCATATAGTCCTATAAACTATGATAAACATAATGAAATCTATACACCTAAAGTAGATAAACAAGAAAGAGGACCCAGGGTAAGATGATCAATCTTCACTTAGAAAGACAAATGGGATGTGCATTGGATGTAGGAGAAAACAAGTAACAGGACAGGAGTCTACCACAGAGGGCCTCTGAAAGACTCTACCTAGCAGTGTATCAAATCAGATACTAAGACTCATAACCAAATCTTTGGCAGAGTGCAGGGAATCATATGAAAGAAGGGGGAGTTAGTATGATCTGGAGAGGACAGGAGCTCCACAAGGACCAAATATATCTGGGCACAGGCATCTTTTCTGAGACTGACACTCCACCAAGGACCATGTATGGATATAACCTAGCACCTCTGCTTGGATGAAGCCTGTGGTAGCTCAGTAACCAATTGGTTTCCCATAGTAAGGGGAACGGGGACTATTTCTGACAGAAACTCAATGGTGGGCTCTTCGACCTCCCAACCCCCGAAGGGAGGAGCAGTCCTGCTAGGTCACAGAGGAGGACTTTGCAGCCAGTCCTGAAGATACCTGATAAAACAGGGCCAGATGAAAGGGGAGGCGGTTCTCCCCAATCAGTGGACTTGGAAAGGGGCAGGAGGAGATGAGGGAGGGAGGAAGGGTTTGGAAAGGTATGAGGGAGCAGGATACAGCTGGGATACAGAGTTAATAAAAAAATAGTGGGAGACTTCAACACCCCACTCTCAACAAAGGACAGGTGAACAAAACAGAAGCTAAACCAAAAAATAATGACACTAACAGATGTCATAAATCAAATGAACCTAAAAGACATCTAGAGAACTTTTCACCCAAACACAAAAGAAATTACCTTCTTCTCAGCACCTCACAGAATCTTCTCCAAATTGACCATATATTAGGTCACAAAGCAAGCCTCAACAGATACAAGAAGATTGAAACAATCCCTTGTCTCCTATAAGACTGCAATGGACTAAAGCTGGACCTCAACAACAATGGAAATTTTTAAAAAGCCTACACACAAGTAGAAACCAAACAACTTTCTACTCAATGACAACTGGGAAGAAAGAAAGAAATTGAGGTCTTCCTAGAATTCAATGAAAATGAAGACACAACTTACCCAAACTTGTGGGTCATAAAGAAAGCAGTGCAAAAAAGAAAGTTAATAGCACTAAGAGCCTTCATAAAGAAATTGGAGACATGACACACAAGCAACTTAATAGTATACCTTAAAGTTGAAGAAGAAGAAGAAGAAGAAGAAGAAGAAGAAGAAGAAGAAGAAGAAGAAGAAGAAGGCAGCACATCCAAAAGGAGTAGATGGCTGGAAATAATCAAACTCAGGGCTTGAGATCAATAAATTAGAAACAAAGAGAGCAATTCAGAGAATCAATGAAACCAAGAGCTAGTTCTTTGAGAAAATCAACAAGATAGACAAACCCTTAGCCAAACTAAATAAATGGCAGAGAAGCACTATCCAAATCAACAATATCAGGAATCAAAAAGGAGCCATAACAACAGACACTGAGGAAATTAAAAAAACGATTAGGTCTTACTCAAAAAGCCTATACACCACAAAATTTGAAAATCTAAAGAAAATGGACAATGTTCTTAATAGATTCCACTTACCAAATTCAATCAAGAGCGAGTAAACAAATTAAATAGTCCTATATCCCTTAAGGAAACATAAGCAGTCATCAAAAGATTTCCAAAAAAAAAAAAAAAAAAAGCCCAGGGGCAAATGGTTTCAGTGCAGAATTCTACCAGACTTTCAAACAAGAGCTAAGAACAATAATCCTCAAACTATTCCACAAAGTAAAAATGGAAGGAACATTACCAAACTCATTCTATGAGGCCATAGTCATCTTGATACCTAAACCACACAAAGATCCAACAAAAAAAGAGAATTTCAGTTGAATCTCTTGTGAACATTGACTCAAAAATACTCAATAAAATATTTGCAAACCGAATCCAGGAACACATCAAAGATTTCATCCACTATGACCAAGGATACTTCATCCCAGGCATGCAGGGGTGGTTCAATATACGAAAATCCATCAATGTAATCCACCATATAAACAAATTGAAAGAAAAAAAAACACATGATCATCTCCAAAGATGTCAAAAAAGCATTGACAAAATCCAACACTCATTCATCTTTAAAGTCTTGGAGAGATCGGGGATCTCTATGTTTAGGCACATACCTAAACATGGTAAAGGCAATATATAGCAAGCCTATAGCCAACATCAAACTAAATGGAGAGAAACTTAAATCAATGCCACTGAAATCAGGAACAAGACAAGGCTGCCCACTCTTTCCATCTCTTCAAAATAGTACTAGAAGTCCTAGCTAGAGCAATAAGACAACTAAGGGAGATCAAGAAAATACAAATCAGAAAGGGAGAAGTCTAAGTATCATTATTCGCAGATGATATGATAGTATACATAACTGACAGCAAAAATTCTACCAGAGAACTCCTGCAGCTGACAAATACCTTGAACAAAGTGACTGAATACAAAACTAACTCAAAACAAAACAAAAAACAAACAGACAAAAAAACAGTAGCCCTTCTCTACACAAAAGACAAAAGGGCCAAGAAAGAAATTACGGAAACAACACCCTTCACAATAACCAAAAAAAACTTAAAGTATCTTAGTGTAACCCTAACCAAGCAAGTGAAAGACTTGTATGAAAAAAACTTCAAGTCTCTGAAGAAAGAAATTGAAAAGGCTATCAGAAGATAAAAAGATCTCCCATGCTCATGCATTGGTAGGATTAACATATTAAAAATGGCCATCCTGCCAAAAGCAATCTATAGATTCAATGCAATTCCCATCAAAATACCAACACAATTCTTTACAGACCTTGAAAAAACAATTCTCAACTTCATATGGAAAAACAAAAAACCCAGAAGAACTAAAAATATCACATATAATAAAAGATCTTCTGGAGGAATCTCCATCCCAAATCGCAAGCTGTACTATAGAGCAACAGTAATAAAAAAAAAAAGCGCCAAAACAATACAATAGGAAAAAAGACAGCATCTTCAACAAATGGTGCTGGTCTACTTACATGTAGAAAAATGCAATAGATCCAAATTTATCACCCTGCACTAAACTAAAGTTCAAGTGGATCAAAGACCTCAACATAAAACCAGACACACTAAATCTATTAGAAGAAAAAGTGGGGAAGAGCCTAGACCTCATTGGCATAGGAGACAATTTCCTCAACAGAACACCAACAGCACAGGCTCTAAGATCAACAGTTAATAAATGGGACCTCATGAAACTGAAAAGCTTCTGTAAAGCAAAGGACACTGTCATCAGAACAAAATGACAGCCTACAGATTGGGAAAAGATCTTCACCAACTCTACAAACATAAACAACTCAAGAAATTAAATTAAAAAAAAGCAAATAATTCAATTAAAAATGGGGTACAGAACTGAACAAAGAATTCACAACAGAAAAATATCAAATAACAAGGAAACATTTAAAGAAATAATCAACATCCTTAAATATCAGGGAGATGTAAGTCAAAACTACCGAGAGACCCCCATCTTACTCCTGTCAGAATGGCTAAGATAAAAAACATCAAGCAACAGCACATGCTGGAGAGGATTGGAGAAAGGGGAACCCTCCTCTACTGCTTGTGGAAGTACAAACTTGTCAACCACTTTGGAAATCAATCCGGTGCTCTCTCAGAAAAATGGTAACAGTGCTACCTTAAGATCCAGCTATCCCACTCCTGGGCATGTACCCAAAAGATGTTCCACCATTCAAGGACATTTTCTCAATTATGTTCTTAGCAGCTCTATTCTTAATAGCCAGAATCTGAAAAGAACCTAGATGTCTCTCAACCAAAACTTAAGCACAGAAATTGTGGTACATTTACACAATGGAATACTACTCAGCAATTAAAAACAAGGGAATCATAAAATTTTCAGGCAAATGGATGGAACTAGAAAAGATCATCCTGAGTGAGGTAACACAGAACCAGAAAGACAGGCATGGTATGTATTCACTTATAAGCTGGTATTAGCCACATAATATAGAATAAACATACTAAAATCCATAGACCTAAAGAAGCTAAGTAACAAGAAGGACCCTAGGGAGGATGCTTACATTCAAAAGGGCAAATGGAATAGACACTGGAAGTGGTTGAAGAGAAGGAACAGGATAGGACCCTACCATTGATGCCCTCTGAAAGACTCCACCTAGGAGGGGATCAAAGCAAATGCTGAGATTCACAGGCAAACTTTGAGCAGAGTGCAGGGAGTTGTAGGAAAGACTGGGAGAGCAGAGGGAGAATGGGAGAGGACAAGAGCTTCACAAGGAGACCAACTGAGCCAATAAATCTGGGGGGTCCTGCAGAGACTGACGTACCTAACAAGAACCATGCATAGAGAGGACCTAGAACCCCTGCTCAGATGTAGCCGATGGGCAGCCCAGTCTCCATGTGTGT
This sequence comes from Meriones unguiculatus, assembly GCF_030254825.1. Lineage (NCBI taxonomy): Eukaryota > Metazoa > Chordata > Mammalia > Rodentia > Muridae > Meriones > Meriones unguiculatus. The sequence continues at coordinate 116,736,752 of NC_083357.1, forward strand.
CCCCTAGTAAAGGGAACAAGGGCTGCTTTTGACATAGACTCTGCTGCCATGGTTGGGGGGCTTTGCCAGGCCACAGTGGAAGAGGATGCAGCCAATCCTAATGAGACTTGATAGACTGGGGTTAGATGGTAGGGGAGGAGGGTTCCTTTTTGAGGAATAGGTGAGGGATATAGGGAGGAAGAAGGAGGTAGGGTGGGACTGGGAGGAGTTGAGGGAGGGGGCTACAATCAGGATGTAAAGTGAATAAGTTATAAAACATTAAATTAAAAAATAAAATAAGTAAAATTTATAGTCAGCATATATAAAGTTGAAATAATGATTTCCCCAAGTCTTTCTTATTCCAGGAAGACCCTCAAATGAGAGTTAAATACAAAATGTTGTGGTTCCAAATTGACCTAGTATGTTTATTTCAGTTACTGAATAAATATAAAATAAACAAACGCAGATGGTCTTCAACTTGTAATGACTTGACATATGATTTGATTAGATTTTATCATGGTGCAAAAATGACATTCACCAGTGGAATCTATACTTCACACTTTTTGTTTGTATCTTTTTCCAAGTTACCAATATGTAGCTAGTCTGTCTCATGACAAGGACCAGCAGCAGAGAGCTCAAGTTCCCAGGCATTCCCTCAACACAGAGCCGTGAGCTGGGATGGTTAGCAGCAACTTACATTGTTTTCAAGTTTTTAAAAATAATTTATTTATTTTATATCCCGGCTGTAGCCCCCTCCCTCATCTCCTCCCAAACCCCACCCGTCCTTCCTTCCCCCCTCCCCCAGCCCACTGAAAACAGGAGTCTTCCTCCCCTACCATCCGACTCTAGTTTATCAAGTCTCATCAGGACTGCCTGGATCCTCTTCCTCTGTGTTCTGGCAAGGCAGCACTGCCAGGGGGAAGTGATCAAAGAGCAGGCAATGGAGTCATGTCAGAGGCAGCCCCTGCTCACCTTACTCAGAGACCCACATGGAGACCAAGTTGCCTATTGGCTACATCTAAGCAGGGAGTCTAGTTCCTCTCCATACATGGTCCTTGGTTGATGCATCAGTCTCTGCAGGGCCCCCTTGGCCCAGATTTGTTTTGTTGGGCTCCTTGTTGGGCCCCTGTCCCCTCCAGGTCTTTCTATCCCCTCCTTCTTCCATAAGACTCCCTGCACTTTGCCCAAAGTTTGGCTGTGAGTCCCTGCATCTGCTTCAATCCCCTGTTGGGTGGAGTCATTCAGAGGACATCTCTGGTAGGTTCCCATCCCTCTCTTCTACTGCTTCTGGTGTGCACTGTGTTTGCCATTCTGAATGAGAATTAAGCAAGTTACTGTGAGTTTAACAGGACACATTTCCATCATAAACCAGGGAGCGCCTGATTTCTTCAGGCTGGAATAACTGGAATCCAGCTATTCAGGCTGCTCTAAGTCTGCCCAGGAGTCTGAATACACCTCAGGCCGATCTCCTAATACATGCAGCCCAGCATGATGCTCCTCCATATGACAAAAGAGAGTTAACAGAAAGGTTTAAGGTCTTGACATAAAGAGATTATCTTAAATTATCCTCACTAGCCTCAATAAAATGATAAGCATCCTTTTAAGGGGGAGGTAAGAGCCTGTATGGAGATATGACCATGAAAACTGCGAGTGGAGGATTCGCTTTAAAGCTAGAGGCCATCAGCCAAGGAGCACAGGCTGGAAAGGACAAGGGGAGAAATTTTCCACTGGAGCCTTGAGAGGAAATACAGGGCTGCCAGCACCCACCCGCAGAAGTACGTCATAATACATTCATGTGCTCTGAACCACTAACTTCCTGAAAGTTTGCTAGGGCAGCCACATGAAAATCAACCCTTCTCCCCGCTGAAAGCCAATGGTACAAGAGCCTCGTCCAGAGACTGGGCATCTCCATGGCAACTCACCCCTCCTTTCTCTCCTCACTTCAATTTGTAACATTTGTCCCAGATTCTCCTCTATGCCCAGCTAGTTTTGATCTAGGTTACTAACCCAGACTCACTGTCTTCATGACACTGCTGTTCATCTTTGACAAGCAGCAGTAACACCTAGTCTCAGCCAGTAATACACAGCTCTCAGAGCTCATCATCTGTCCAAAGGCATTACACAAAGGATTAGAGATCCGTATGCCAGGCACACTTATCATGACACCAAAATTTTCCAGACGTATAGAATCATGTCCAGCTTAATTTTGGATATATCCACCTAGCTCTTCATATGTGCTTAAAGAAATGTCTAAAATAGAACAGACAATGCTCATAAATTTCTTCTCTGCCCCCGGAACTCCAGCTCTGCTTATTAGCAAACCAGGTGCCTCCAAATTAACTTAGAGAACCTCCCATCTTCCATGTCCAGGCTCCAGGACAGAAAGACATCCAGTTGTTTGCTTTAGTTATATATATATAGTTATATATTTTTTCTGATTAAAGAAGGCTTTCGTTATTATTTTTACTAGAATTAAGCTATCGCCAGGGGCTGGAGAGATGGCTCAGTGGTTAAGAGCACTGTCTGTTCTTCCAAAGGACCCAGGTTCAATTCCCAGTACCCACATGGCAGCTCACAACTGTCTATATCTCAATTCTAAGGGATCTGACACCTTCACACTAATGCACATAAAATAAAATTTTAAAAATTTGTTAAAAAAATAATTAAGCTATCTTTGGGCATTGTTAAAAATTACATGTGGTTTTGTATAAGAGTAACTGTAATATGAAAAGATCATCAATTAATGGAAGACTCTTCCACTCGTGGAAGAAGGTTCACATCTATATGGCTGAGGCTGGATGACTCATTCAGGGCCAGCCTGGTCTGCATAGTGAATTCTAGGCCAACATGAACCACATAGCCATCTCCTGCTTCAAATAAACAAAAAAGAGAGAGTGCATAGGAAATCACAAAATGCCATAGCCTTGAACAACGCTGTTAAACCACAGGACCTAAATAACATGTGATATATGTTAGATAATTGTTCCCTTCCTAACTGGAACATTGCCCTGAGCCATCAACTGCCTACCCACAGGTACTGCCCTCTCCTCTAGTGGAAATTAGTCAATATTGCAGGAAGAGGTTGTCCCTTTTCTCATGTTATGCCAATGAACATTAAGAATGAACACTTAACTTCATTAATACTATAATCTGTTACAGGAAAGACACGGTCTACTCTTGTCACCTTCTGTGTCCAAAAAGTACTATCCCAATAAGGTAATATATTGAAAGTGGCCCAGGAGTTCCCCCAGGCAATCACTTAATGACCCTTTGTTGTAGGGACCGGTTGGTTCTACTGACCCATTTCCACCCTCAACTACAGCAATGAGAATTTCATTTCCAAAGGCTTCCCTGGGTTTACACTTTTGTCATCTGGGCTATGACATTCTTCAATATGCTTCCTGAGTTTTGTTGACATCTTACAATGGTCAACGTGCAGACAGTAAGGGAATGTACAAACCATGTTCTTTTGTAGCTTAGATGAGAGAGTACAGAACTTCTGTTTTTCCAAATAGATTCTGTCCTATGGTTTTCCTGCTTACAAAAAGTCAGTTTCTCAGGGCTGGGGACATGAGTTCTTAATCTCTAGAACTCATGTAAGGCCGGATGCAAGGGTTCTGTGACCACAGTGCTTCCGTGGGGAGGCAGGAGGCAGAGACAAGGGCTTTCTGGAAGCTTGGGATCAGCTAGTTTAGACACTCAGTGGAAAAATTAGGAAACCCTGTCTTAAACAAGACAGAAGTCAAGGACAGGCACCAAGGTCATCCACGGACCTCCACATACTCAAATGAGTTCACACGAATTTTAGACTTTAAAAAAATCTACCTGTCATTATTTTAAGAAGCATTGTAGCAAAGTACCAAGACTAGACAGAGCTGTCAAATCAGCACCATCTCATTAAGGAATCTGCCCCTGGCATGTGGCGATGTTTGCATTTGGCTTATATCCCCATATTTTTATCTCGTTAACCAATAACTCAAAGTTTTTGTCTGTGTCATAGTGGGAAGAAATGAAGCAGCAAAGCTAAAGGGTTCCAAACGAGGAAAGCAGCCTGCCGCCTGTGCCATGGCAGCAAGCGTGAGGAATCCGAGCCCAGAGCTACACACACCACTCCCTAACGTAATTAGGAAGCCCAGCCCATTCATTCCCTCTACCTCTGGGAACTCCAAACTATGCCTCAGGAAGAAAGAATGTGGCAATAGACAGCTTCTCGCCTGCAGCGCACTAGGGCTGGGATGTTAGGCCCCAGCCCATGGGGAGCCGGAGGAGTGCTTGACCTACCACAGGACCCTGCCGGAGACGTGTGTTTCTCACTGCTGGTGCGGACATCCGTGCTCAGAGCAAGGTTAGTTTGGGTTTCAGGGGGCGCATTTTCCCTAAATTCACTCACAGCGGCATTGCCCTTCGAATGAACCAGAGGGCGAACGACGGTCAGCTGCTGCGGCCACTGGCAGGACGCAGGCTGCTTCTAACCCTCATCAGATTTCAGCTCTGCTCTCTGTGAAGGGGCCCTGGGAAGCGGCCAGTGCAGAGCCTCCCGGGCTGTTTCCGAGCATTAGCACACAGGTGGCGGTGAGGACACGCCCAGGTGAGCGCTGTCATTCAGAAACATCAGAAATCTCTCCCAGCGCCGTACTCGTACTGCGGCCTCAGAACGCTGGAGTCTCCGGACACGCACACATGCGCACTCCCGTCTTTCCCCCGTGTCGCTGTCTGTGTCACAAAGCCCCTATCTGCCCCTCTCACTGATATGCCCATAACCTGACCTCTTGCATCTTACGGTTTTCTGAATAAACTGGCAGAATGAACCAAACATCTGCCTGCAGCTAATGCGCGAATAATTTTCCCCAGATAATCAGCCACATGCACGCCAAGGCAGACAGAAGGCAGAGACAGCGAGGAGAAGGCCTGTCTTAGGGCTTGTTTTTCTGAAAGCCCACACTGGTTTCCTTCTGGCAAGGGGCCAAGGCCTCCTCCAGCGCCCAGCCTAATCTCCTTAAGCCTAGTCTTCTTCATTACTCTGCTCTGTCCGTCTCCTGCATCTCACCCTTCCCCATCCCGTGCCCGCCATCTTGTTCTCGCTCACATCTTCTGGAAAGAGCCTCCACACCTTCACCCACACAGCCAGCCTCCCCTTTCTCTCTCTCCCCTCTTGCCCCCTCTCTCCTTCCCTCTCGGTCCCCTCTCTCCCTCTTCCTCTTCCTCTCTCTCCCCCTCTCTCTTCCTTTTCCTCCCTCTCCTTCTCTTGCTTCCTCTCCCTCTCTCTCCCTCGATCCCTCTCTCTCTCCACCACCATGTCAGTTGAACAACTCACACATCCCTTGACCTAGCATCCTACCAGTGTGAGATGTGTGCGCCATGCTACTTTTACTAGGCCATTGGAACACAAAGCTGCTCTCTCTAGTGATCACTTGAGCCTTCTTGCCTTTTTGGTGGAATAGGAGAGAGAACCTTCCACTTCATTTTATATGGACATGTGTGCAGTCGGAAGCAGTACGTGTCCATAGCAAAAAAAGGAAGCAGAAGGGACAAAGTGGGGAAGAGAAGTTAGCAAGTCAGGGAGGAACCATGGAAATTCCCAGTGGAAGTAATGCTTTTAGCCTTGTTAAGGTAAGCCCGATAACTGATGGAAGAACCAAAATAATTTCTTGTCTCTATGGAGAAAGTCATATATGTATACATATATGTATATTTATGTGTACATGAATATACATAGTTATGCACAAATATGTGTGTGTTACCTACATTACTTATATGCATGTATGTTTATTTGTGCATATATGTATACAAGTATAAATATGGTATGTAAGCATTCTGCATATTTTATGTCTGTATACGAATGAATGTGTGTATATATGCATTTATAATACAAACACACACTAACTTATGCAAATTTTAGTCTTCCGAGCCCTTCTATTTGGCCAGCTATCCACCCCATACTGCATATTAATGATTCCAGCTAAAGGGGCAGAGGAGGACCTTCAGTCAGTGTCCGGCCTCTGGTTACTGCTGTTGGCTTCAGAAGCACCTGAACAGCGTGTGCAACTTGGAGGACCATGTGTGCCACCTGCTACCTAGAGCTGTTTCAATCACGCCTGATTATGACAGCGAGGAGAAGAATTCCAGTGAGCTCGGCCTGATAGGCATCTTATCATTCAGTGTGAGTTTGGGCAAAGAAGCTCAAACCATGGGTGTCAGCTCTGGCCACCTGCACAGCGGGTCGTTGGCACCGTGTCCATGTGTTCTGTTAGCATGACAGAAAACAAACTCCAACTGGCCACAGCAGGTGACACTCAGCCCTTCCTGAAAAGACCCATGCGCACGCTGACGCTGGCAATACCGTGAATAAATTTCTCGGATCCTTTGTTCCATGTAAATAAATCTATAAAAAGAAGTAACAGTCGTTTGGATGCAGACGCGCAGTGTGGGCCAGCATCATTCGCTGCCTGGCACGTCACAGTTTGCCCGGCGTCTGCACGGAGCGTTGCATCAGCTCCTCCCAAAGTGAAGGAAGAGACATGGAATAATGTTGTGTTTGTTTTCATAAGAAATAAAGAAAATTAGATCAGAGCGGGAAAGTTAATTTCCCAGAATTATCTACTGTAAGACGTGATGTGCCGGGTTTCCTTCAGATCAGAGGCTTATTTTAAAACAGAAGTGCATTCTCATACAAACATGACAGCTTTAGAGGGAGACAGTCCTAAGTCTGTGCGTACAGCTTTGTGACCCATGGCCACCCAGTTACCTCCCCTGGACCTGATGAGCTCACTCTAAAATGAAAACATCTACACTCTGCCCCAAGAAGGTTCTGCCCAGGGAAGAGCATCAGGCACTCACCGTCCCTG